>NC_041391.1:278612466-278617214 GCF_002162155.2 Triticum dicoccoides
CTAAGCGCGCCCTGACCCTCGTGGTCCACCCGTAAGGTGGTTGACGCTCTTCTTTTGGCGCAAGAAAGCTAATTTTATGAGAAAGATCTGGGCGAAAGATTCACCCCAATCGGAGTTACGGATCTCCAAATATAAAGGAAACGGTGAAGGGGTAGAATCAGGGAACGCAGAAACAGAGAGATAGATCCAATCTCGGAGGGGCTCTCGCCCCTCCCAAGCCATGGGAGCCAAGGACCAGAGGGGAAACCCTTCTCCCATCTAGGTAGAAGGTCAATGAAGAAGAAGAAGAAGGGGGGATCTCTCCCCCTTGCTTCCGGTGGCGCCGGAACGCCGCCGGGGGCCATCATCATCACCGCAATCTTCACCAACACCACTGTCATCTTCACCAACGTCTCCATCACCTTCCCCCCTCTATCTACAGTGGTCCACTCTCCCGCAACCCGCTGTATCCTCTACTTGAACATGGTGCTTTATGCTTCATATTATTTTCCAATGATGTGTTGCCATCCTATGATGTCTGAGTAGATTTTCGTTGTCCTATTTGGTGGTTGATGAATTTCTATGATTGATTTAATTTGCTTTGTTATCCTTTGGTGCCCATCATATGAGCGCGCGCATGGGTCACACCATAGGGTTATTTGTATGTTGATAGGACTATGTATTGGAGGGCAAGAGTGACAGAAGCTTCAACCTAGCATAGAAATTGATGCATACGGGATTGAAGGGGGACCAATATATCTTAATGCTATGGTTGGGTTTTACCTTAATGAATGTTAGTAGTTGCGGATGCTTGCTAATAGTTCCAATCATAAGTGCATAGAATTCCAAGTAAGGGATGACATGCTAGCAGTGGCCTCTCCCACATAATACTTGATATCGGTCTAGTAGAGTAGTCAATTGCTTAGGGACAATTTCGCAACTCCTACCACCACTTTTCCACACTCGCCATATTTACTTTAGTTGCTTCTTTATCTTAACAGCCCCTAGTTTTTTTTCGTTCTCTTTACTTGCCCTTTATTACCTTGCTAACCTATCCAAAAACACCTACAAAGTACTTCTAGTTTCATACTTGTTTCCGGTAAAGCGAACGTCAAGCATGCGTAGAGTTGTATCAGTGGTCGATAGAACTTGAGGGAATATTTATTCTACCTTTAGCTCCTCATTGGGTTCGACACTCTTACTTATCGAAAACTGTTGCGATCCCCTATACTTGTGGGTTATCAGTAGGTCACACGTGAAACCATATGATCTTCCGACCAACTCATCATCTTAGGCCGTGATTGGATTGTCGTTTTACAACCAAAACCGCTTGTATAACTGACGCTTGTAAATAAAAGCAGATGGTCTCGGGAGAAGCGCTTGGTTGTTCGATTTCGACTAGTAAAATATACACTGGTCTCTCAAATTACACGCGTAACTTGTTGGTTTTACTTACAGACCTTGGGCCCTCGGTTTCATTACGCATGTATTTTACGCGTTGTTTCCGATGACGAGTAAATTACACTTGAGGTTAATACAGGTGTGAAATAAACCAGAGCTCCCAAGCGCGGCCTTACCGTTTCATGCCGTCTCAGTCTCTCGAAGGTGCTCATAGGTGTCTGATGATCCTGGCTTCCTGAATGAGAAGTGGGCGCTGTATAAGACTATCCGTAGGGACCGCGAGGCCCTCTCCGTCGTGATTCGAGTTGTTGCGCTCGCCGTGGCGCCGAGCATTGTTAACATGGTCAATGAACATGAGGATTTAGGAGATGACATTATTTTGACTGGATGACAGTAGGGACCCACTAGGGCCATAGGCTATCGTACGCAAGTGCCTCCTTATTATGTACAACTATATATTTTTTCTTCCTCCTGGTTTCCTGACATCACGGTTCCACACCATTGTCAACCTATGTAGTCAATATAAACGAGAGAATTGCACAAGGTGCGGCCGACAGCTGGGACCAAGCAGCTCGAGCAGTATTTGTGTTTTTGAGGCATGAGCACTGCAGAGTTTTTCTTGGCGATGTTTTCGTTGTTGTTCAGAGGAGAGCAGGGAATTAATTGGGCGGGCTATGGCTCGTCTAGCCTAGGCCAGATATCCAGCCCAGATATTAATTTTTTTCAAGATGAAGATGGCTAGCCCAGCTATACTTTTTTTGAGGAATACCCACGCAAGGCCAACTTGTTATTCTCTACCCCGCTGGGCTGCAAATCTTTCCTAGGAGGGATGCATTAGGCTTAACAGGAAAATGTGCTTTAAAAAATAATAAATGGGATGTAATTATAAAAACTGGGCAGTAACTATAAAAAATGCACCAAACACGAAATTAGTTTCTAAAATATTATTTATGGATTTTGAAAATCTTAATTTTTAATAGTTGCGCACGCAATTTTCGTTGGATTTTTACGTAATACAAATTTACATTTAATTTTACTAGAAATTTTGGGATCAAAATATTTCGGATCCCATCAAAATGTGGGAGATTTTATTGAATTCTGTCTTGAACGGTTGGTTGAAATTATTAATCGTTGTCCTAGCTAGAAAATGGGTTGTACTTTTAACAAACTTTAAATGGGCTGTAGTAAATTCTATTAGAATTCAAAAATGGGATGTACATTCTTACAAATCGGAAATGGGCTATAAGTTCTCTGCCACCCAGTTGTGGGCCTACTAAGTTGACGCGTCCCCTAAAAAAAGAAGTTGACGCGTATTCCTCTCCGCGTGGGCATCCACTGCCGCGTCTTCCCCGGCTCCGCATCGTCCCCTTCCTAGGCCTCGCCGCCGTCCGCCGCCATCCACCACCGTGGTGCTCTCGGCGCAGCGTGGTTAATGTGGTCAACGACCGACTTCCATCGGAAGAGTACTGTACGTGGAGAGGCTGGCAGCTAGATCCACGGTAGCTGCAAGGAAGTGCATCCTTATTACGCGCAAAATAATTATTCCTCCACCTGACAGCAGGGACCCATCGGACGGGCCACCGTATTTCACGAAAAAAATGTTTCCCCCCTGACTGCTAGGACCCATCGTACGGGCCATCGTATTTCACAAAAAAACGTTCCCCCCTCTATCATCTCGGACCCACCGGAAGTGCCTCCTTATTACGCACAAAAAAATGAATACTCCCCCTGCTAGCTGGGACCCTCCTTGGTGGGAGGCTGACTTGTGGGCCTACTAAATTGACGGGTACGGAGGGCTTTGTCAACTTAGTCAATATGAACGATTCTAGCTCCAGTGACCGTACGGCCGTAGTGCTTCTTCAACCTCTGGTCTTCGTGCTCCAGCCGCCCAAAGCAGCGCCGGTCGTGCCGCATGCTCCTGTCTCCTGTGGCCGGCTGTGCTGCCGCGGAGGCCTCACCACCCCCTACTGTTTCCATTGCTAGCCAGATTCCGCGGTGACGGCAGCCTCACACCGCAGCTGAACCAGTGAATCCTCATACTCCTCTTCGCGTGGGCTTCCACTGCCGCGTCTTCCCCGGCTTCGCGTCGTCCCCTTCCTAGGCCTCGCCATCGTCCACTGTTGTGGTGCTCTCGGCGCGGCATGGTCAATGTGGTCAAGGAACGACTTCCATCGGACATGGACTGTATGTGGAGAGGCTGACAGCTGGGTCCACGGCCGCAGCAAGGAAGTGCCTCCTTATTACGCGGATAATAATGATACCTCCACGTGACAGGAGGGACCCACCGGACGGGCCACTGTATTTTGTGAAAAAAAATGTTTCCCCCCTGACTGCTAGGACCCACCAGCTACATCTTCGCACGCAAGGAAGTGCCTGACAGTCGGGACCCACCTGGTCGAAGCGTACGTAGCGTTGTCATTCTAGTCGCAAACGTATATGTACATACTGGTGGATGTAGAGGCACGCACGTGTCGTAGTAGACGCACGCACGTAGCATGTATACTTGCGTACATCGTCCAGTGTGCAAGAAAGAAAATACGGCCACGTACGTACATACGGGCGGGGTCTCGAACGCCTACTCACGCATACGTACGGCCAGGGCTCGTGTACATGGCTGGGTTAGAACGGAGAAACAGCGTCGTCGTCGTGTTCATGGGGAGCCAACCGGATGGGTCGGAATGGAATGCGTCATCGTGTTCATTGGGAGGGCTTGGATGGAACAGGCGATGAAAACGTGGCCTAGCATACCGCAGAACGGAGGAAACAGCATTGTGTTTGACCGTCCATGTTCAAAATGGCATCCTGTTCATTGGGAGGGGTCTGGCGTACCGCAAAACGGAGGAAACGGACTTGTGTTGGACCTCCTACAGTCGAAACGGGGTCATGTTGATCAGGAGGGGTGTGGCGTACCGCAAAACGGATGAAACGGACTTGTGTTGGAGCGCTACGGTCGAAACGGGGGTCCTGTTCATCGGGAGGGGTGTGGCGTACCGCAAAACGGGAATCGACGGGATACTGCTCATCTCCATCGTCGACCTCCTCCAGCCTCCACGAGCTACTGTTCATCCACCGTCAACCTCCTCCAGCCTCCACCTACGACTGTTCATCCACGGGCTCCTGTTCATCCAGCCTCCACCGCGCGCTACTCCACCGGCTACTATTCAACCACCCCTCTCCACGGGCTCCTGTTCAACCACCCCTCCACCGTCTACTATTCATCCAGCCCTCCATGGGGTCGTCTTGTTCATCCAGCCCTCCACGGGGTCCTGTTCATCCAGCCCTAACCGGCTCGATCGATCGGGGTCCTGGTCATCCAGAGAGGCAACGCTACGGGGTCATGTTCATCCACCCCCACCGCTCACTGTTCA
>NC_041391.1:278617349-278667951 GCF_002162155.2 Triticum dicoccoides
CATCGATCGGCTTAAGTTAGCAGCAGTAGCGAAGGAATCACTCGATCGGGTTCAGTTAACAACCATCGATCGATCGCTCGGGTTCAGTAACGCGTAGCCTGCAGTGCAATCGCTCGGGTTCAGTTAGAGCCCAACGCCTCGCTCGGGTTCAGTTACAGCCAACGCCTCGCACACACGTGCGTACATGTACGAGAGAAACGTGCATCGCTCGGTCCCGACCACCCACCGTAACCTGGAACACCCCGATATTTTCCTCGCCCTCGCTTCTACCATGGTTTTTTCCGTCATGGACGGCCCAAGGAATGTCATGCAGTTGCGTCTCCGACCCACCCAGGATGAAAAGCCCATTTTCTGTCATGATTTTTTGTCATAGAAGTAGGAGCCCACCACATCTATGATAATACCAGGTTTTGTCACAATTATCGTCATAGAAGTGTCATAAGTATGACAGGAAAAAAATTCGTTTGGCCCAAAATGTCACGGATGTGTCTTTTTTTGTAGTGCCTTCTGTCACGAGGTGAGGACACCCCAAGATTGAACCCATTACAAAGAACATCTCCGAGAAGATAAATCAATCTAGTTGGCCAAACTAAACGGATAGATCGGAGAGAAATACAAAGCTATCATAATCATGCATAATAAAGTTCAGAAAAGACTCAATTACTTTCAATGAATAATCTGATCATAAACCCACAATTCATCGGGTCCCAACAAACACACCACAAACGAAGATTACATCGGATAACTCCAAGAGGATTGAGGAGAACATTGTATTGAAGATCAAAGAGAGAGAATAAGCCATCTAGCTATTAGTTATGGACCCATAGGTCTGTGGTGAACTACTCACAATCACACATGATCTGTAGGGCAGTAAGGTTGATGTAGAAGCCCTCCATGATCGATTCCCCCTCCAAGAGAGTACCAGAAAAGGCCTCCAAATGGGATCACGGAAGAACACAAACTTGCGGCAGTGGAAAAATTGTTTTGGGTGGTTCTTTGGGGGTTTCCCAATATTTGAGAATTTATAGAAGTGAAATTAGGTCAAATGGAGCGACGTGGGGCCCACAAGGTAACAGGGCGTGTCTATCCCCCCAGGGCATGCCTGTTGCCTTGTCTTCTCCTTGTTTGTCGTCTGGTCTCGTCCCGAAGCTTCTAGGGTCTCTTTTGTCCATAAAAACCGTCAAAAAGTTTCAGAGCATTTGGACACCGTTTGGTACTGATTTTCCGGAAAACCAAAAACAAGTAGAAAACATCAACTAGCACTAGGCACTGGGTTAATAGGTTAGTTCCCAAAAATGATATAAAATTGCATATTAAAGCATATAAAGGCCACGTGCTCATTCTAGAGGCACGGACCATCATCATGGCTCGATTCAATAGTTTGTATGCCATCCATCATTGAGGGCCGCTCATAACCAGTCATCTGATGATAACTATACCCTTTGTATGGACTATGTACTGGTGGAAGAACATGCTAAACACTCCAACCTTGCTGAGGAGGTGGAGGACCAGGGCTAGCCTCCCAAGCATTTGCTGCTTTCTGCATGTGCCAAACCCGTGCATCATTTTTTTGAAGTGAAACCATAGAACAATCATTCTATGGTGTATATATATTAAAATAAAAGTTCAATATGTACAAATGTAAGCTTTATAGATAGTCAACCAACTCCCGTTTTATGAAACCCGAAAGGCAACATGGCAAACTAATTTAAAAACTGTTCAGTCCAATTAAAAAGTAGAGCTTCAAATTTATTCTTGATGCGGTGTTAAAGAAGGAGGAGGTCTGCCTTAAGTGCCCTTCTCCAAGCTTGAATGGAAGGAGTCTGTGATTTGAAGATTTTCCCATTATGCTGCATCCAGATGTTCAAACAGCCCATGATCAAAATTGCCATAGCAATGTTGGGGGGGGGATGCTTTCGAACGGAGCATTTTCTCATGAAAGATTGAAATGCCTCGTCTGTGTTGACCCAAAATGGAGTTCCAGCAGTCTTGAGCAAAATAACAGTCGCAAAATAAATCTAAGGTTGTTTCTTCATTGTGCTGCTGCTAGATCTCACAATCATAAGAGGGCAGATGAAAGGATTTTCTTTTCAAAAGGTTCCTGAAATTCACTCTGCCAAAAGAAAATCTTGTATCTTAACATAGCCGCATTCTTCCAAATATTTTTGAAAATAGGAGGTGGCCTGTGGTCTTTCGTGGCCAAGCATTTGTGTATCTTGATAGAAGAGAAGGTTGATTCCCAAGAATAAACCCAACTATCAGAGTTATCAGAGAGCTAAATATTTTGGGTAATAAGCTGAAGTTCTTGAAGCTGCTGCAATGCTTGGATGCAGAGGGGTGTGTGGAAATGCTCCAAAGGGTCTTCCAGTTGGAGAAATTTGTGTACTATCAGGTTGGACCTGATTGAGAAAGAGAAGAGCTCAGGATATTTCTGCTCAAGTGGTTCATAGCCCCAATTGTCTTGCCAGAAGCAGATATAGTTGTCTTTTCCAATCTCTCCCTTGCCCATTGTTTGTATAAAGGAAGCAGTTTGAGTATTCCTTTCCACCAGAATGATCCCACTGGTATGGGCATGAAGATGCCATTGGGATAGTAAGAATCCCAAATGAGTTTTACCCAAGAGATATCTGCATGATTTAAAAATTTATGGATGTGCTTCATCAAGAGACATTGTTATGAGTGGCAATGTCTAAGATTCCTAGACCTCCTTGATCTTTGGGGATGCAGGTTTTCTCCCAAGCAATTAGAGCAGGTACTTTATCCTCAATGCCATACTTTCTCCAGAAAAAAGTCTGAGGTACTTATTGATCTGCTCTACTATGCCAGTAGGAAGGGAAAGTGTGCTCATGAAAAAAGTTGGCAGGCTTGTAAAAACAGACTTAATGAGTGTGAGCTTGTCACCATAGAATAGAAGGGTGGAGCAACCTGCAAGTCTCTTGTCATTCCTTTTAATGATAGGAGAAAAGTCTTCTAACTTGGGCTTGATCAGGCTGAGAGGTAAACCAAGGTAGGTAAAAGGTAGGCTGCCAATAATACATCCCAAGCTGTTGGCCATAAGGTGCATCTTTTGCTCAGATGTGTTGATTGGAATCGTAGCAGACTTTTCAAAATTGATTCTTAAGCTCGTGTAAGCAGTGAAGTGCATAAGAAGATTCTTGAGCTGCTCTAATTGAGATCTACAAGCAGGTATGATTAGGGTAGTGTCATGAGCATATTGGATTACTGGGAAATTAGGGCAGGGACGCAACTCCAGAGGTTTTGAAATGAGGTTTTTCTCCATTGCCTTGTTTAGAATTGTTTGGAGTAAATCAGCAGCTAGAACAAATAGGAGTGGAGATAAAGGGTCTCCCTATCTGACACCTCTTTTGCACAGGAATTGTTTTCCTAGAACACCATTGAGGAGCACTGAAGAGAAGCCAGATGTGAAAATCATATCCATCCACATGAGCCATCTAGGTCCAAAGCCTCTAGCAATTAAAATATCTTTTATGGTTTGATGATCAATCCAATCGAAGGCCTTCTCGAAGTCTAGCTTGAGGATTATCAACTCTTTATTAGAGGTTTTGCACTGATAGATATACTCATAAGCCCAGGCCAAACAGTCCCGAATGGACCTTGATTTTAGAAACCCATATTGGTTTGTATGAACCAATTTCATAATTACTGTTTGTAGTCTGTTGGCAAGAAGTTTAGTGGTAATCTTGATAGAACAATTAGCAATGAGATGGGCATGAAATCATTAGGTGAAACTGGTGCATCTTTCTTGGGATAAGCGTAATGAAAGAGTTGTTGATGCTCTCAAATTTATGGCTCCTTTGAAGAAAAATCTTCTATCAAAGCATAGAAGTCTGGTGCAATGATGTCCCAACAAAATTTTACAAAGTCAGTGTTGAAGCCATCTGGCCCAGGAGCCTTATCTGAGGGAAGATCTTGTACCACTTTATCAGTTTCATCTTTAGAAAAGGGTTGTTCCAGAACTGAGAGATTAGTGCTTCTATCAATCAATGTATCCAAGTTAAGAAGATTAAAAGTAGGGGTGGATGTGTTGAGCCTCTTCTTAAAAGCATTCATAAGGATGCCAGCCTTTGCATTATGTTCTCTAAAGATATTACCAGCATCATCTTGCAGACTGTCAATGTGATTCACTCTGTATTTGATGGTCGCCTTAGCTTAAAAATATTTGGAGTTAGCTTCACCAAACTTGACCCAGTGAATGGTTGCTCTCTGTTGCTAGTAGATCCTCTACAAATCTAGAAATTGAAGAAGATGCTTTTTCAGAAAGTTCATGCCATTCCATTCTTAGATAGATAGTGTTCTAAACTGTTCCAGAGCATCAAGGAAGAGAATCACCTCATTGGTGTCTTTGATTGAGTTGCTCAGATGAGAAAATATACTTGACCAAATCTTGAGGCACTTTCTTAATCTCTTAAATTTAGCTGATATTCTTTTAGCAATATATGTTATGTGTATATCCTGTTCCCAGCTCTGCTTGATAACTTATTTAAATCCCTGTATTTTCATCCAGAAGTTTTCAAACCTGAAAATCTTAGACTTGGGGATGTGGGTGCCAATTTGAATCAAACAGGGGGGTGATGAGAGATTGGTTTGGCAAGGGGAAAACAAAAGCATTAGGGAACTCAGTAGTCCAAGATTCTGAAGTAAATACCCAATCCAAATTATCTAATAGAGGAGCATCTTGCATATTGCTCCAAGTGTAGCTTCTTCCTTCAGGGGAATTTCTACCAAATCTAGAGCATTGATAGCCTCATTAAATTTTAACATCTCTGTGGAACTACCACATGCCCTGTTTGTATTATTGGGGTATCTGATATAATTGAAATCACCCATTATAATCCATTTGGTTTCTTCTGGCATTAGAATATCTTTGAGCCGATCCAGAAATTGAGATCTTTCTGTTCCTTGACTGGGCCCATAAATGTTTGAGGATGAATGATTCACCAGACGAAGCAGATGTAAATCGAATAGACAAGGAAAAATCATCATGAAATAAGTTTTCCCCTGCAAATAGTGAGCCATTCCAGGATATTAGCAGTCCTCCAAAGCACCTATTGAGGGAAGATATTCAAATTGATTAATCCTCCTGGGGCAAAAATTCTTGAGATATCTTGCATCAAATACTTCCCACTTAGTTTCTTGAATGCAGATAATATCAGCATTAGACTCAGCAATTGTGTTCTTCAAAGCCAGCCATTTATTATTGTCATTAATGCCCCTAATGTTCCAGTTCAAGATGTTCCAATTTCTATTCATTTGTGTCATGATTATCTGAAGATACCGAACCTGAGTTTATTTCATGGTAAGTTAGAGCCAACAAAATGTAGCAAAGTATTCGGATGAGACACTCAACTACCATTAACCAGCAAAGTGCAGGGAGAACAAATATCATCCCTATCTGACCAATCATAGTCCAAGGAAACAACATAGGCTCACAGCAAGCATCCACAACAAAAGAATTTCCACTCCAAATAGTAGAAGGGCACCGATTAATCCCCCAAAGTATGGGGTTAGGATACTGAAGTAGGATAAGATCCAACATATAGAAAATCATCTGACATAATTATTACAATAGAGGAGCAGGATGAAAACCATGCTGCAAGGTTCCAAGAGAAAGCAAACATCCAACTGACAAAAGTGCTCACAATCAAGTCTAGCATCATTACAAAGTAGCAGAACTGAATCTAGAAGCCTCGATGGTTTGAAGATGGCATGCTTCTTTTGCACCCCCTTAACTGCACCCTTAGCTTCCTTCTTTTCCTTAGGATGTTGCAACATTTCCTCAGTGTAGTCCTTTGCATTGGCCTTGCAAAAGAAGACAGAAAGATTTTTAATAACTCTTGAGGCTATAGCATGGGGTTCACTACTGCAAGGGAGACAATTTTTATCTTTAAAGACTTGCCCTCTAAACCCTTTGTTAACTCCCTGCAATCTACATCTTCTCCTTACCTCTGTTTCATAAATGGGGGCTTTATCCTTTATTTTCTTCCTAGCATAAACACCAGAGGTGCTTGCAGAACATGCCCCTTGGTCTTTCCCACCCCTATTGTGACTAGGGGTTAGGGCTTCTTGAGATGAAGAAACTTCCTGCTCCAGATCCATCTGCTAACAAGTAGGTATGTGACCAGATATGCATGAGTCAGGTAGGGCAAAAGGAATGAGCTTCTTGTTGATAGATCCTTCAATAATATAATTCCAAAGTTGTGAAGATAATAGAGATTTTGCCCAGTCAACATTAGCAGGCATTAAGAGGGCAACAAAGGTAAACTTAAACCACTCACAATGTACCTGAACAACTTTATTCTTTCCAGCAGAAGGTTCAAAGTGTTTGCTCCATAGCTCAAGGCCTTCTTTAGACAGAAAACCATCCCCTGCACCTGACATAGAGGGGTCTGCTATTAAATCTCTGAGTTTAGGGTCCAACTTCTCTAGATCTTGCACATGAATAGAAGAGTTTGCAATATTGAAGATGGGGAAAGGGAATCCAGGAGGGGGTCCATAGTTCGTACCTTCAGAGCTACCAGGAGCAATGTTTGTGTTTTGTGATATAGTGTCACCAATTGCTAGATCTATCTGTGCCATAATGTTGGTATCAGTTTGGGAGGGAGGAATACTCAAAATGTTGTCCAAAGGTAATTCGTTTGAAGCAGAATTGCCAGACTTTGGTACTGTAGAGTCATTGTTCTGGTTAACATCCAAATCAGGCATAGCAGCAGTAGTAAGATTATCATCCATGGGCAGATCAAATAGTTGTAATGTAATCTGATCTGCTTGCAACATTTATGTGGGGGCATCATCCTGTTGAACTACAACAATTTGTTGTACATTTTACAACAAGTTGTGGTTGGGAAGTTGCATTTGAACCTGCTCCAGGATGTGAACCTCTGCATCTCCTTTCAAAGGTGGCATTAGCGGATTAAGGTCAAAGTTTGCTGGAATTTTAGGGTGCTGATCTGGAATGAGAAGAGGAGCCAGAACTTCTTCAAGATCCTACATAATAGGACCTCCAACCACATAGTTGTCAGAATTGGCTTCACCAGGAGACACAACAACATGCAGGCCAAGAGATAATGTCAATCCACTGTTTTCTACAATAACAGGAATAGGCACTTCCACCTCTGGTGGCCCAACTAAATCATTTACTTCCAAGAATTCACCAGCCTGAAGCTCTTGATCAACCAGATGTTGTTATTGGGGCATTCCCAGTGACCCAAACCTTCATCCCCCACTGCTTGTTCCATATTATCGTCGTGTTGCTGTATAAGGTGAAAGGCAGTAGGGCCTACTAACAAGTGTTGATTGGGGTGATGGAATTGTTCCTGTGGTCTGGGGTGGGGGTTGACATTCGTAGTCACTGGATCCTCATCAGGTGGCGGGTTGCCAATGGGCATGTCTTCAAATATAATCAGTGGACAGGTCCATGACTGCCCACTGAAGTACTTTTCCCCAGAGACCAAAATACTGGAAGGGATATCTCGAATAGTATCATTCTTGACTCCGAGGACCATAGCTGCATCAGAGGATTTGACTCTATCCCAAACCATCAACTATCCAAAACCACCAGTGGCATTTGAAAGCTCATGAAACGAACACAAGTCAGCAGGAAAACCAACAACCAACAACCAGACATCCCTATTTAGATTGAAGTTTTTCTAATTCATCCCCTCATTATGCCTTTGGAAAACAATATGAATGTCTCCAAAAGCATGTGGACCTCTCTTAACCAAGAAATATCGTTCTACCGCACTAACTAGCTATTGGGAAACGTTGCATGGAGAAGAAAAATTTTCTACGCACACTCAAGATCTATCAAGGAGATGCATATCAACAAGAGGGCAGAGTGTGTCTACGTACCCTCATAGACTGTAAGCGGAAGCATTTAGAAACACAGTTGATGTAGTCGAACTACTTCGCGCTCCAACCGATCAAGACTGAATGTATGGCACCTCCGCGTTCAGCACACGTTCAGCTCGGTGACGTCCTCTGCCTTCTTTATCCAGCAAGACGTCGAGGTAGTGGATGAGTTTCAGCAGCACGACAGCATGCTGACGGTGATGGTGAAACTATCTCTGCAGGGCTTCGCCTAAGCACTATGAAAATATGATAGGTGGTGTAAACGGTGGAGGGGGTACCACACACTGCTAAGAAATTGTTGTGGTTGTGCTAGGTGCCCCTACCCACATATATATTGGTAAATAACTCCTTAGTCATTTGCTTGCAAGCTTATGATGTGTATTACCGAGTGGGCCCAGAGATACCTCTTTGATACTTGGAGTGATAAATCCTAATCTCGATCTATGCCAACTCAAAAAACACCTTTGGAGATAGTTATAGAGCATCTTTATGATCACCCAGTTACATTGTGACATTTGATAGCACACAAGGCATTCCTTCGGTATTCGGGAGTTGCATAATTTCATGGTCGAAGGAATATGTATTTGACATAAAGAAAGCAATAACAATAAATTGAACGATCATTATGCTAAGATAAAGGATGGGTCTTGTCCATCACATCATTCTCCTAATGATGTGATCTTGTTATCAAATGACAACACATGTCTATGGTTAGGAAACCTTAACCATCTTTGATCAATGAGCTAGTCTAGTATAGGCTTACTAGGGACACAATATTTGTTTATGTATTCACACATGTATTTAAGTTTCTGATCAATACAATTCTAGCATGAATAATAAACCTTTATCATGAATAAGGAAATATAACATAACAACTTTATTATTGCCTCTAGGGCATATTTCCTTCAGTCTCCCACTCGCACTAGAGTCAATAATCTAGTCCACATCACCATGTGATTTAACACCCATAGTTCACATCGCCATGTGACCAATACCCAAAGAGTTCACTAGAGTCACTAATCTAGTTCACATCGCCATGTGATTAACACCCAAAGAGTACTAAGGTGTGATCATGTTTTGCTTGTGAGAGAAGTTTAGTCAAAGGGCCTGTCACATTCAGATTCGTATGTATTTTACAAATTTCTATGTCTACAAAGCTCTGTATGGAGCTACTCTAGCTAATTGCTCCCACTTTCAATATGTATCCAGATTGAGACTCAGAGTCATCCAAATTGGCGTCAAAGCTTGCATCGACGTAACCCTTTACGACGAACTCTTTATTACCTCCATAACCGAGAAATATCTCCTTAGTCCTCTCAGGTAACTAAGGATAATTTTGACCGTTGTCCAGTGATCTACTCCTGGATTACTATTGTACCCCCTTGCCAAACACATGGAAAGGTACACAATAGGTCTGGTACACAGCATGGCATACTTTGTAGAACCTATGGTTGAGGCATAGAGAATGACTTTCATTCTCTCTCTATCTTCTGCTGTGGTCGGGCTTTGAGTCTTACTCAACTTCACACCTTGTAATATAGGTAAGAACCCTTTCTTAGACTGATCCATTTTGAACTTCTTCAAAACTTTGGAAATGTATGTGCTTTGTGAAAGTCCTATTAAGCGTATCGATCTATCCCTATAGATCTTGATGCCCAATATGTAAGTAGCTTCACCAAGGTTTTTCATTGAAAAATTCATATTCAAGTATCCTTTTATGCTATCCAGAAATTCTACATCATTTCCAATCAGCAATATGTCATCCACATATAATATCAGAAATTCTATAGAGCTCCCACTCACTTTCGTGTAAATACAGGCTTCACCGTAAGGTTGTATAAAACCATATGCTTTAATCACCTCATCAAAGTGTATATTCCAACTCCGAGATGCTTGCACTAGTCCATAGATGGATCGCTGGAGCTTGCACACTTTGTTAGCACCTTTAGGATCGACAAAACCTTCTGGTTGCATCATATACAACTCTTCTTTAAGAAATCCATTAAGGAATGCAGTTTTGACGTCCATTTGCCAGATTTCATAATTATAAAATGCGGCAATTGCTAACATGATTCGGACAGACTTAAGCATCGCTACAGGTGAGAAAGTCCCATCATAGTCAACCCCACCCCTTGAACTTGTCGAAAACATTTCACGACAAGTCGAGCATTATAGATAGTAACATTACCATCAGTGTCAGTCTTCTTCTTGAAGATCCATTTATTCTCTATGGCTTGCCGATCATCGGGCAAATCCACCAAAGTCCACACTTTGTTCTCATACATGGATCCTATCTCAGATTTCATGGCCTCAAGCCATTTATCGGAATCTGGGCTCATCATAGCTTCTTCATAGTTCATAGGTCCGCCTTGGTCTAGTAACATGACTTCTAGGACAGGATTACCATACCACTCTGGTGCAGATTGTGCTTTGATTCTCCACTTCACTCTGAAATTCTCCGTGATCAGATCGTAGAAACTTTATTTTCTTGTTACACTGATTCTCCACTTAACTCTGAAATTCTTTGAACTTTTCAAACGTTTCAGACTTCCATCAAGTAGATATACCCACACCTATTCAAATCATCTATGAAGGTCAGAAAATAACGATACCCACTGCATGCTTCAACACTCATCGGACCGCATACATCAGTATCTTTTCCAATAAGTCATTAGCTTGCTCCATTGTTCCGGAGAACGGAGTTTTAGTCATCTTGCCCATGAGGCATGGTTTGCAACTATCAAATGATTCATAATCAAGTGAATCCAAAAGCCCATCTGCATGAAGTTTCTTTGTGGCACCCCGGCTCAGAGCGATCAGTTTGCCTTGCATTGCCAGCTCAGAGATCAAGTCTTCTTGCAACACACAACAACTTGGTACAGAAAGACAACCGCTTTTTTGAAGCATAGCATCAATATTACATCAAGAAGCAAGGCCAAGAGGTGCACATGATGCTGGTGAACATATGTACATTATTTACTAGACATGGGCAGGGGCCTCGACAACACGTTATCACTACGCGGCAGCGGAACGATGACGTAGAAGGACTCCATCTCATAGGGACACTGATGTGGACACGGTCTAGTCTGCGATGCAATCGACATCACCTTATCACTACGCGGCAGCGGAACGATGACGTAGAAGGACTCCATATCATAGGGACACTGATGTGGACACGGTCTAGTCTGTGATGCAATCGACATCACCTTATCACTATGCGGCAGCGGAACAATGACGTCGAAGGACTCCATCTCATAGGGAGACTGATGTGGACACAGTCTAGTCTGCGATGCAATATGCAACTCCAACTCCAGTATGACTTCTCCTGAAACTGGCATGACACGCCAGGTGAGTACTCTGAATGTACTCGCAAGCTCACACAAATAAAGCAACAATGACAAACACCACCAATGATATTTAAGCAGGTTTAATGTAAGAAAAACATGCTACTTATGAAGTGATTGTGCTCATAACAAGGCCGTTCAGACCCGATTACCATCTTGGTTACCTCGTAACTATGAACATTGTCATACCAAGGTGATCACCCCCGGATCACAAATGAAACCACCTCGGTGGTCTCCACAACTTCACCAACATAACCAGTGCCTCAATTATTCCTTTAGTGTACAAGTTTAATATTTTTGTTGATCCCTGGTGTGACCTACTAGAAACTTGTGTCCATGATCGAGGACGTGGCTATCGATAGATTAAATACACACTCTGCATAGGTTAGCACACTGTACCCACATCATGGAACCCATGTCCTCCGATTCCCATTCGGGTAGACCAACGGCATTCCGACAGAACCAATCTATTGCCATGACACTCTCTCGGCCACTCCGACCAACTCTCCTTTGGGTTAAGTCATGGGTGGCCCCGATGCCACTCTGGACATCCAACGACCACCATCATGGCAAAACAATCGTCCCAAACGGGGACATGGTACCAAAAAACCTATGGGCACACAAGGCTATGCCTGTCTACCGGGCCAGGGTAGCGCAAGCGCATAACCTTCCCTAGTTGGAGGCCCCGGCGAGAGGCATAGCTATAGACTGAGAAAGGGCCTCCCCATAAAGGCAAATGTGGTTGCACCGGGAAGCTCGATTCGGTGGGACCATGACTCGATCAATAACATGTTCAAGTTGGTTTATTATCGAGTTTCAACTTGCAAATAATTTCAACGAGTCATAGTATGCCATGAAAATGCAATGAACTACCTATGCACCATTTTTAACATAATATCGATATGAACTAGATCAAGCATATCATCACTTTACTTTACTGCATAAACTTAGTCATCCAATCACCATGCTACTGATAACAGAACAAGCATAGCAATAACATGCAACTAGCATCAAATGAATTTATAGGAATTTTCAATATGCATTTAAAATATTCATATTCAAGTGAAAATCGTAGTTATTGAAATGACATTCCTGCAAATATTTGTGATGGCTTGCCTTAGTGCAGAGGAGGGTCACAATCCTCCTGGTTCTCCTCAAGGCAACAAGTTCCTTCTGAAAATAATTAAAATAGTAAAAGGAAAATGTCACATAACACTGTTTAATGCACCAGAAAATATTCACAGCAAGCAAAAATCTCATCTTTTGCAAGCTGATAGAGGAGTTCAACACAAAACCAATGCAAAAAGAATCATATCATTTGGACTTATAGAATAGAAATTAGAGCAGGTCAAAGTTTAGTCAAATTTTTGAATTTAATTTGATTTTTTTAGAAAAATCAGAGAGGGGTGACGTCGAAGGCCTAAACCAGTGGGTGCCTCCACTCACACCGCTTCGGGAGGCGGCTGAGTGGCTGACCAATGGGCCCCCAGGGTCAGGTTCAGAGGGATAGAGAGAAATAGAGGGAGGGCGGCTCGTCCTTGGTGATTCTCCGGTGAGGAGAGGTCGGCTACCACCGGTGAAGGGATGGATGGATGCGCAAGACTGTGGCGAACCTGCGCGTACCCGTAGCTCGGCGGGAGGTGGACGGAAGGGGTCGGCGTGGTCATCTCCAGCGGCTGCAGTGGGTGGAGCTCGTTTGAGAGGAAGATGTCGGTGATGTGAGGCAGTTCCAGGGGCTCCAGAGGTGTCAGCTAGAACCAGTGGACCACCAAGAACACGCCGGAGAAGAAAGTGGAGCTCGAGAGGCAGTGGAGTGGTAGGGGCAGAAGACTCGGATCGCCGGTGAGCGGTGGAGGGGAAAGGCGGCCAGAGGCCCGCCTGGCCCAGCCGCGGCTAGCTGTGGATGTGTGGAGGTTAGGTGAGTGCAGTTTGGTTCTCGGAGAGGGGCGAGACGAGATGTATTTATAAGCGGAGGGGAAAGGGGGCTCGGGCTCGCTGGAGGGCTCTAGAAGCAGCGCTCGGCGATGACTGGCACCAGTGAGAGAGGGCAAAGGCTCAATGTCTCACGCGGCCACTGTGGGAGGACACGGACGAGCACAAGATGCAGGTGGAGACGAGCACAGGGGTACGTGCGCACTGTGCACTTGGCTTCGTCATGCATGTGCTTGCTGTGGCGAACTCCGGTATCAGTGAGCGGCAGGGAGGGGTCAAGGGCGATGAGTCGAGGGTGGCGGCACGGTGCGGTAGGCTGGGTGAAAGTGCAACTAATCCTTGGGTGGTTTTGGTAATTCTTAACAACATATAGTTCATTGAACTAATGCTCTTTCAAGATGATCATTTCAGAAAGTTCAATGAATTGCATGGCATGGACTAGAGATGTGGACCCCTCAAAATGCTAAAGACACATATTGGCAACAAGCTGAAGACTCTACATTTTCATTTTAGTGATCCAAGATCACATTGAGTCCATAGGAAAGCCAATACTATTAAAAGGGGATGATGTGTTGCTTAATGGCTTACTTGCTCAAAATCCTTAGTGATATGCTCCAAAACCCTCAACCACTTTCTCATTTCCACATATGTCCTAAACCTAAAAGTCAAATTCGGCCCCATCGATTTGATCTATCTGGTGCCACCGAGTTTCATTTGACATAGCCACTGCGATAAACCCTAGTTACTTCGGTCTCACCGAGATGGGATTGCAAACTCCCTGTTTCCTTTCTGTAACATTTTGGTCACACCGAAATGAGCAAATCGGTCCCACCAAGTCTGCAATGCAAATTCACAGTTTCCTTTTCGTAACACTTCGGTCTTACCGAAGTGAGCAAATCGATTCCATCGAGTTTGCCTGACCAACCCTTTATGTGCCTATTGCTGAAATCGGTCCCACCGAGTTTATGCGATCGGTCACGCCAAGATTACGTTATGCCCTAACCCTAGCATATCGGTCTCACCGAGATGACTAAGTCGGTCCCACGAAAAAGCCTAACATTCATATTTTGACCTGAATCGGTCTGACCGAGTTTTATGATTCGGTCTCACCGAGTTTGGGAATCTGTGTGTAACGGTTAGATTTTGTGTGGAGGCTATATATACCCCTCCACCCATTCTTCATTCGAGAGGAGAGCCATCAGAACGCGCCTACACTTCCAGCATTCATTTTCTGAGAGAGAACCACCTACTCATGTGTTGAGACCAAGATATTCCATTCCAACCACAAGAATCCTGATCTCTAGCCTTCCCCAAGTTGCTTTCCACTCAAATCATCTTCCACCATAGCCAAATCTGTGAGAGAGAGTTGAGTGTTGGGGAGACTATCATTTGAAGCACAAGAGCAAGGAGTTCATCATGAACACACCATCTATTACCTTTTGGAGAGTGGTGTCTCCTAGATTGGTTAGGTGTCACTTGGGAGCCTCCATCAAGATTGTGGAGTTGAACCAAGGAGTTTGTAAGGGCAAGGAGATCGCCTACTTCATGAAGATCTACCCTAGTGAGGCAAGTCCTTCGTGGGCAATGGCCATGGTGGGATAGACAAGGTTGATTCTTCGTGGACCCTTCATGGGTGGATCCCTCCGTGGACTCGCACAACCGTTACCCTTCGTGGGTTGAAGTCTCCATCAACGTGGATGTACGATAGAACCACCTATCGGAACCAGGCCAAAAATCTCTGTCTCAACATTGTGTTTGCTCCCTCCAAACTCCTCCCATTTAATTTCTTGCAAGTTGCATGCTTTACTTTCCGCTGCCCATATACTCTTTGCAAGCTTGCTTGAATTGTATTGAGATTGCTTGACTTGTGCTAAGTTGCTAAAATCTGCCAAGAACTAAAATTGGGAAAAGTTAAGTTTTATTTGGTCAAGTAGTCTAATCACCCCCCTCTAGACATACTTTCGATCCTACAAGTGGTACGAGAGCTTTGGTCTCCATTTGCCTTAATTTCCATAGCTTTGGTGATCATAGCCTTGGTTTCACAACCTAGGAGAGTATGGCGTCTAGCGAGGGAAATTACCACCGTAGAGGTCCTTACTTTGATGGTACTAATTTTGCTAGTTGGAAACATAAGATGAAATGCATATTCTTGGACATAACCCTCCCATTTGGGCTATTGTGTGTATTGGTTTGAAAGGTGAATTCTTTGCTGGGAGAGAACCAAATCGTGAAGGTACCACGGAAGAATTGAAGATGTTGCAATACAATGCTCAAGCTTGCGATATCCTCTTCAACGGATTATGCCCGGAATAATTCAGCAAAATCAACCGTCTTGAGAATGCAAAGGAAATTTGGGATACTTTGATTGATATGCACGAAGGTACCGACATCTTCAAGGAATCCAAGTTGGATGTGCTTCAAAGTCAACTTGACAAGTTCAAAATGAAGGATGGTGAAGGTGTCGCTGAAATGTACTCTAGGCTTGCTCTCATCACAAATGAGATTGCCGGCTTAGGAAGTGAAGAGATGACCAACAAATTCATCATCAAGAAGTTCTTGAGAGCCTTGGATGGAAAATATGATACCTTGTGCACTTTGATCCATGCCAAACTACAAAGATCTCAAGCCAACTAAAGTCATTGGAAGAATTGTTGCTCATGAGATGTCACTCAAGGACAAAGAAGAGCTTCACAACAAGTCTAGTGGTGCTTACAAAGCCTCATGTGATGCTTCTACATCATCAAATGATAAACAAGCCTTCAATGAAGAATTGAGCTTAATGGTGAAGAACTTCAACAAATTCTACAAGAGTAGAAGTAAGGAAAGAAGTTCCAAGTCAAGGTCCTACAATGACAAAAGATCCTCTAATCGTGAGCGAAATTGATACAATTGTGGAAGACCCGGACACTACTCCAATGAGTGTACGGCTCCCTACAAAAGAAGAGAAGACTCACCTAAAAGGAGAAGCAAAAGGTAAGAATCACCTCCAAGAGAGAGAAGGAGTAGAGATGATCGTTATGAATGAAGAACCTCTCGAAGAAGCAAGGATTCAGAAAGGAAGGACAAGTCATCAAGGAGCTACACAAAACGAAGACATCAAGCTCATGTTGGTGAATGGGTATCCGGCTCCGACTCCGACCATCACTCCGAGATAAGTTATCACTCCGACTCCGAATATACTCAAGATGAAGGTGTTGCCGGTCTAGCACTTGTGTCAACCAACTCCTATGACATATTTGATTCACCAAATGAAGGGATTGGGAGATGCTTCATGGCTAAAGGCCCCAAGGTAACACACCCTGAGTATGTTGATTTCAATAGTGATGAAGATGACTTGCTAGGTGATGATGATTTACTTGTTGACAACTTTAGTGAAGAATACTATGATGAAATTGCTATTAATCATGCTAATCAAGATGAAATGAATGGCAATGATAAGAAGGATATTGAGAGTCTAACTAAAGAACTAAACACTCTTAAGTTAGCTCATGAAACTACTTTAGAAGATCATCAAGAACTTTTAACAACTCATGAGAAGTTATGCTTCGAAAAGCTCAATCTTGAGCAAGAACATGGGTTCTTAAAGGCCATCAATGATGATCTTCGGAAGAAAATTTCTTCTTGCATTTCCAAGTGTTTACTCTTGTCTACTTACATGCCACAAGCAAAATCTAGAAACAAGAACAAGAAAGATTCTTCTTCTAGTAGTAACAATAATCATGCTAAATCCAATATTGTTGCTTCTAGTAGTTCTCTTGATTCCACTAATGATTCTCTTAGACAAGTTACACTTGAGCAAGATAATAGAACGTTCATTTGTTAATCTGTTCGCCGTTTTTCTTTTTCTCGGATTTAATCCACGATTTTCTGATCGTGATTCCTGATCCGATTTTCGTTCTACTATAACTTTTCGCTCGTTTATCGGAATCAGGCGATTCAAGTGCCTAGAGTTTCGTCTCGAAACCCTCTTTCCGAATAAACTACTCAAACCAGTTTTTGCTTCTGTAAAATTTGACTTAGGTCCAGATTAGTAATCGAAGCTTGTTTATTTCGCCGTTTAAGTTTTGTTTCTTCGATCGATTTGATTCTTTTTGCAAACCGGAGTTCTTAAGTTGAACTTTCTGGTTAGACCTCTTATTTGAGTTTTACCCGTGCATTAGATGAGTACTTATTGTATGCTTGTTTGTTTGTTTGCTTGCGATAGAGTACCCGAATTGCGCTGCTTGCTACTTTGAATCCCTAGGTTACGCGGATCAACAGCAAGGCAAGTAACACTTTGATCATATCCCTTATTACCCAGTTCTTATGCATTAGTTTCATCCTCAAACATTGCATGATTAGGATCTAATTAAATTGTGGGTTTTGGGAAGTAGTTTGAGGTAGTACCTATTACCTATTTTATTATCAAACCCTTGGGAGTTACTTCTACGTTTGCTTATTATGCCATGCTATGCTTGTAGACGTGGATTGGGTTTGAGTGAATATCCATGATAGATGTGAGATTGTTAATTTAATGGTTTATTTAAGGTGGCAACATTAATACACATCTGGGTGGATTGAGGTACCTGGTTATTCCAGTATTGCCTGTCTAGGCACCTGGGTAGACCAGGATTGTCTGGTTTTTTTTATGGACCGTCACCCAGGCTCAAAGGGATCATAAGATTATTCATTCTAGAAACTTCCGTGTGCATCCACATGCTATTATGGGCTCTAGCATAGTTGACTAAGTCATGCGAACTCTTACAGTGGTAGACTAGCAGATGTAGGGGATGTAGGTTGGTACGGTCTACCCATCGTAAGGTGCTAGCGCTTCTGAAAGACTATGTCTCGGTCATCCGTTTCTCAAACACCATGTAGTGCGAGAATCCTAACGGAGGAGATCGAGTCATGTGGGGAAAAGTGCGCAACCTCTGCAGAGTGTACAAACTAATCATGATTAGCCGTGTCCCCGGTTATGGACGTTTTGAGTATCTAGTACCTGGATTTTCATGTGTATCTCAACATGTTACTTTAATTAATATTGTTGGGTTTTAATGATGATATTTAATTGGGATTGAGGATGCTGTCAACCATTCTCAATGTTTAACAACCATCATGATAGTTAAATAAATTTATTCCTTTGCAGTAGGGAAAAACTGGCTTTACACACAATTGTAACCATAGAGCTATCCACCAAGCCATATATGCATGTAGTATAGCTTTACTCTTTTCATTACTTCTCTATGTGTTACTTTGCCAGCATATTCCATGTGCTGACCCGTTTTCGGGCTGCAACGTTAATGTTGCAGACTTTACAGACGACGAGTAAGATGCTTTAGGATCGTGGTTCTATACTCAGTGATGCCGTTAGAGTTGATGGACTCACTTATCTTCCAAGCCTTCCACTGTTATCATTATTAGATGGCCTTAAGCCATATTTATTGTAATAAGTTCTCTTTGGAGACACTCGATGTAATAAGTGTGTGATTGCTACTCTGTTATAAATCCCTCAAGTACTGTGCGTGTCAGCATTACTGATCCAGGGATGACACTGAAGCACAGATATCATACTGTTTGAGGTCTGGTCGCTACAAGATGGTATCAGAGCACACGCTGACTGTAGGACACGACCACTAAGCAAAAGTCATAGATCACTACTCTCTCCTCTCATTCTAACTCCTCATCTTTTCTATTCTTCTAGGATGGCGGATGCAAAGAACAAGTTCATGCAACCGGACGAAGATACACCCTTTGGACGACATCTGAAGGAAGTAACCAAGTACTTGAAGATCGGAGTACCAAGTTTCACCGGAACCTACAACGCCACCTTACCTGAAGAGGAGCGCTGGATGATTCAAGTTCAAGTTCCAGGGAGAACGTTCATGCCAGTCACTGAGCCTATAGAGTTTTCCTTTGATGCACCAACCTGGAGTTTAGGGAAGAGCATGGCAGCTCACATCACCATGGGATGCATTGGAGAAGTTTATCACCAAGAGCTTAAGGATACCACCTACCAGATTTGTGGGTGCCGAGATGAGCAATGGGAGATGATTAGCACCAGGAAAGACAGATTAGTTGCAGCTTTTATCCAGGAGTTAAACTAGCACATTCGACGCCCGGAGAACCAGATGTGTGTAGGCATGATGGATCTGAAGAAGACCATGACCAAGATCACGGAACTGGAGGAAGAACTTAAGTCTACACGCGATGGATATGAGGAGGAAATAACAACGCTAGTCGAGAAGAATGATGATCTGAAGAAGAAGTTAAGAGTGTTCATGGGATTTCCAGCAACTGGAGAAGATGAAGAATGCACTTGTCCCGAGAACTACATCATCATCGACGTCACTGACTTAGACCCAGATGATAGTGATGGTGACTATGTTGATGAAGCTGGAGCAGATATCATGGAGTCTTCATCGGAGCAGTTTTTCTAGTAGACCACCATAACAGTAGTAGAATTTCCCTCCATGTATCTATTATAGTCCGAGCACTTTGTAACGATAGATAGACCGTTGTATGCCCTTGCTTGTTTGAATGAAGTGTTTTGATTGCTTTTTGTCTCATGTGCATATGGGTAGTGTTTTCCCCTTAGACCTCATTCTATTCCATATTCTCTTCTTTTCTAAACCCTCAGATGCCTCCGAGATGTGACAACGGATTTGCTTTCCCACCGGAGCTCACCCAGTTGATCCAGCAGCAGAATGCATTGATGCAGATCCTAGTCCAGAATCAGAATCAAGGGAACAACAACAACAACAATCCACCACCACCACCACCTGTTGATCACTTAACCCATTTTCTTAGGTTGAATCCGCCGGTGTTCTCCAGTAGCACTGAGCCGATTGTTGCAGACGATTGGCTTCGCAAGACAACCAGGGAGTTGACCACTGTCGGATGCACAGATGCGGAGAAGCTGCGGTTTGCCGCACATCAGCTTGAGGGACCCGCAGCATCATGGTGGGAGAATTTCACAGTCACTTATCCAGCAGACATTGTCACGTGGGATCAGTTTCAGCAGGCTTTTCGAACTGCCCATGTTTCAGCAGGAGCTATGGCCATGAAGAAGCGTGAGTTTCGCAACTTGCGCCAGGGAGGAAGAACAGTTGGCCAGTATGTGGATGACTTCAGTAAGCTAGCACGTTACGCCCCAGATGACATCGCTACGGATGCAGCTAAGCAAGAGAAGTTTCTGGAAGGGCTGAATGATGAGTTGAGCATGCAGTTGATGGTAGCAAGTTTCAACAACTACCAGGAGTTGGTATATCGTGCTCTCATGATTGAAGGGAAGCAGCAGCAGATTGAAAACCGCAAAAGGAAGTATGGACAAGGGAAGTATAATTCTGGAGCTCAGCAGAAGCCCCATTTTACTTCAAAGTCAGGAGGACAATTTCAGCATACCCATGGAGGAGGTAGCTCACACAATCACAAGAATGGTACCGGGAATGGAGCAAGTAGTAGTCAGAACCGTACCAACCCTTCAACACCGGCCAAGAAAGATCTGAGTCAAGTCACTTGTTTTAAGTGTCAAAAGACCGGACATTACGCCAATGAATGTCCTGAAGGCCAGAATGGAAGTGGTAATGGAAGCTCTGGGAAGAAGCCAAACCCTTTCAATAGAGGACAAGTGAACCACGTTAGCGTGGAGGAGGTTGAAGCCCAACCCGATGCAGTAATAGGTAAGTTTTTGGTTAAGTCGTTTACTGCACTCGTTCTTTTTGATACTGGTGCATCGCATTCATACATATCAAGGGGATTTGTGGATAAATATAACCTGCCAACCCAAGCCCTTAAGACACCTATGTTAGTAACCTCACCAGGAGCAGAGTATATGGCCATGCTATGGTGTGATCGGTTACCATTAAGGATTGGTAACTACGTATTCCCCTCAGACCTAATAGTTTTGGAATCACAAGGATTGGATGTGATATTAGGCATGGATTGGTTATCAAAGTATGGTGGGAATATTTAATGTGCTAGTAAGACAATTCTACTTACAACCCCAGAAGGGAAGAGGATCAAGTATGTTTCCAGGCATAAAACGAAGGGGATGCACGTAAATTCCTTATAAAAAGATTTGTGCAGGAGGAAGTACCAGTGGTAAAGGATTTTTCTGATGTATTTCCAGAAGAGTTGCCAGGCATGCCACCAGACAGGGACATTGAGTTTCTGATAGAGCTTTTGCCAGGCACAGGGCCAATATCTAAGAGACCATACAGGATGCCAGCAAAAGATTTGGAGGAGATCAAAAGTCAGATTAAGGAGTAACTGGATAAAGGTTACATTCACCCAAGTTCTTCACCTTGGGGATCACCAGTGCTTCTAGTGGAGAAGAAGGACGGATCATTAAGGATGGTTGTTGATTATCGAGGATTGAATGCGGTAACCATCAAGAACAAGTACCCACTGCCAATGATCAACGATCTGTTTGACCGACTGCAAGGAGCAAAGGTATTTTCCAAGATCGATTTGCGATCAGGATACCATCAGCTGAAGATTTGAGAGCAGGATATACCCAAGACGGCTTTTACCACTAGGTATGGGCTGTACGAGTATACCGTTATGTCATTTGGTCTGACTAACGCACCTGCATATTTCATGAACATGATGAACAAAGTATTTATGGAATTTCTGGATAAGTTCGTCGTGGTGTTCATTGATGACATCTTGGTCTACTCGAAGAACAAAGAGGAGCATAAGGAGCATTTGCGTTTGGTATTGGAGAAGCTCAGAGAACACCAGTTATATGCCAAGTTTAGCAAATGTGAGTTTTGGTTGAAGGAAGTTGGATTCCTCGGACATGTTATATCCGGAGAGGGTATAGCAGTAGATCCCACCAAGGTTGTCACTGTGACAAATTGGGAGGCACCAATGACAGTTGGGGAGATCAGAAGTTTTCTTGGACTGGCAGGATACTACCGGAGATTCATTGAGAATTTTTCAAGGATTTCAAAGCCCATGACGGAGTTGTTGAAAAAGGATATCAAGTCCAATTGTACTGAGGAATGTGAGGCCGGTTTCCAGGAATTGAAGAAATGTCTAGTTACTTCACCAGTGTTGATTCTGCCAGATCAGACGAAGGATTATGAAGTGTAATGCGAGCTTCACGTCGAGGACTTGGAGCAGTACTTATGCAGGAAGGAAGAGTTGTTTCGTATGCGTCACGACAGCTTAAACCTCATGAGATGAATTATGCCACACATGATTCGAAGTTAGCAGCCGTAGTGCATGCATTGAAGACGTGGAGACATTTTCTTATCGGAAAACATTGTGAGGTGTACACGGATCACAAGAGTTTGAAGTACATTTTCACACAAAAGGAGTTGAATCAGATGGTTGGAACTCATCAAGGATTATGATATGAGATTGCAGTATCATCCCGGAAAAGCTAACGTTGTAGCCGACGCGTTGAGCCGTAAGAGCCACATTAATACACTCAGGACCGCAGGACTACCAAAGGAGTTAGCCAAGGACTTCTGCGAGCTATGTTTGGAAATAGTTCCGAGAGGCTATGTAGCAATGTTGGAAATTCAGTCGACCTTGATGGATAAGATCAGAGAAGCTCAGAAGACCAATAAGGAGATTGCAGAGATAAAGGAGAAGTTGAGCAAAGGAAAAGCCAAGGGATTTCGTGAGGATGAGCACGACACCCTCTGGTTTGAGGACCGCGTTTATGTACCCAATGACCCCGAGATCAGGAAATTGATTTTGTAAGAGGCCCATGATTCACCATATTCAATTCACCCAGGGAATACCAAGATGTACTTGGATTTGAAGGAGACTTTTTGGTGGACCGGAATGAAGAAGGATATTGCGGAGTTTGTAGCAGTTTGTGATGTATGTCAGAGAGTAAAGGCAGAGCATCAAAAGCCAGAAGGATTGTTGCAACCATTGCCGATACCCGAATGGAAGTGGGATAAGCTAGGCATGGATTTTATCACGGGATTGCCCAGGACTCGTTCAGGCTATGACTCGATTTGGGTTGTAGTCGATCGTTTAACGAAGGTAGCTCATTTCATTCCAGTAAAGACCACTTACACCAGTGCCAAGTTGGCCAAGATTTACATGACCATGATCGTATGTCTGCATGGAGTTCCAAGGAGCATTGTATCAGATAGAGGGACCCAATTCACCTCAAAGCTGGAATCAGTTGCATGAAACCTTGGGTACCAGACTAGAGTTTAGTACTGCTTTTCATCCGCAGACAGATGGACAGACTGAAAGAGTCAATCAGATTTTAGAGGACATGCTGAGAGCCTGTGCGCTAGATTATGGATCTAGTTGGGACGACAATTTACCGTATGCGGAGTTCTCTTACAACAATAGTTATCAATCCAGTTTGAAGATGGCCCCTTTCGAAGCCTTATATGGAAGGAGGTGCAGGACCCCGTTGTCTTGGGACGAAGTTGGAGACCGTCAGTTGTTTGGACCAGATTTGATTAAGGAGTATGAACGGAAGGTGAAGTTGATTCGCGACCGGCTCAAGGTAGCCCAATCTAGGCAGAAGAGCTATGCTAACGCAAAATGCAAGGAGATAGTTTACGAAGTTGGGGATAGAGTTTATCTTCGGGTATCTCCACTTCGAGGAGTTAAGCGTTTTGGTGTTAAAGGAAAGTTAGCGCCACATTTTATGGGACCATACAAAGTTTTGGGTCATATGGGAGAGGTTGCCTACAAGTTGGAATTGCCTGAGGGATTGTCAGGAGTTCACGACGTGTTTCACGTTTCCCAGTTGAAGAAGTGCCACGCAGAGATGGCTGATATACCACTGAGAGATACAGTGCCACAAGAGGCGATTCAGTTGGACAGTGATTTGACTTATGAGGAGAAACCAGTTAAGATTCTTGAGTATGCCAGCCGAGTCACCCGCAACAAGGTTATCAAGTTCTGTAAAGTTCAGTGGAGCCACCACACCGAGGATGAGGCCACCTGGGAGCGAGAGGAAGATTTGCTGAAGGACCACCCTCACCTATTTTCTAGCCAACCAGAATCTCGAGGGCCAGATTCATCTTAAGGGGGGTAGGTTTGTAACATCCCAAATTTCCAATTTGGAATGTTATACATAGATCATAAATTGCATATCATATTTTATTGCATTTGGTTTTGATCCTAGAAATCCTACGCAACTCAAGGACCCACGGAGAGAGTTGGGGATTTCGATATTTTCATATTTGAGTTTTCTCAAATTTTGAAAGTAGGATCATTTGATTTTATTTATTTTATCTTCAATTATTTCAAATATATAAATATGAGAGAGGGAATAAAATGACTTTCCCAAAATAAAGAAATATTGAAGATTTAATAAAAAATCGAATAAGTTTTTATTTTGGATTTTTCTGTCTATTTTATTTGAATTTAGGAAAAATGCGTGTTTTCCAAAATTGCATTTAGGCCCAAATAAATGTTCATCTAAACCGGCTTGATTTTAGAAGCCGGGGAAAATTTATTTCGGGATTTTTGGAGTCTGTTTAGTATTTCTTTCGTTTGTTTTTCTACGCGGTAATTATTTAAAAAAACTGGAACCGACTTCGGGCCGTACCCGAGCGGGACTCCGCCCGGGGGCAGCCTTTAAATAGCCGCCGCCCGAGCCGCCCCAGCCCACCAGCCGCTGCCAGCCCACCCGCACCCCCGAACCCTAACCCTAGCCGCCCGATCCGCCGCCGCCGCGCCCGACCCGCGCCGCCGCCGCCGCCCGCCCGCCGCCGCCGCCCGCGCCGCCGCCTCACCGGAGCCGTCGCCCGCCGCCGTCGCGACCCGCCACCCGAGGTGCATCGATTTCCGTGCGTCCGGTTTTTCTCGAAAACCGTTCGGTTTTTCCGTCGGTTTTTTGCCGGTTTTTTTTAGTTTCCGTTTTTTTATTAGATCGGTTATTTTCGGTTTAGGTTAAATAGCGAACGTTTGTTTGTTCGTTCGTTTTAACGAACGCGTTCATCGTTTAGATCCAGATAACGGATGTTCGTTCGTTAATCTGTTCGCCGTTTTTCTTTTTCTCGGATTTAATCCACGATTTTCTGATCGTGATTCCTGATCCGATTTTCGTTTTAGTATAACTTTTTGCTCGTTTATCGGAATCAGGCGATTCAAGCGCCTAGAGTTTCGTCTCGAAGCCCTCTTTCCGAATAAACTACTCAAACCAGTTTTTGCTTCTGTATAATTTGACTTAGGTCCAGATTAGTAATCGAAGCTTGTTTCTTTCGCCGTTTGAGTTTTGTTTCTTCGATCGTTTTGATTCTTTTTGCAAACCGGAGTTCTTAAGTTGAACTTTCTGGTTAGACCTCTTATTTGAGTTTTACCCGTGCATTAGATGAGTACTTATTGTATGCTTGTTTGTTTGTTTGCTTGCGATAGAGTACCCGAATTGCGCCGCTTGCTACTTTGAATCCCTAGGTTATGCGGATCATCAGCAAGGCAAGTAACACTTTGATCATATCCCTTATTACCCAGTTCTTATGTATTAGTTTCATCCTCAAACATTGCATGATTAGGATCTAATTAAATTGTGGGTTTTGGGAAGTAGTTTGAGGTAGTACCTATTACCTGATTTATTATCAAACCCTTGGGAGCTACTTCTACGTTTGCTTATTATGCCATGCTACGCTCGTAGACGTGGATTGGGTTTGAGTGAATATCCATGACAGATGTGAGATTGTTAATTTAATAGTTTATTTAAGGTGGCAACATTAATACACATCTGGGTGGATTGAGGTACCTGGTTATTCCAGGATTGCCTGTCTAGGCACCTGGGTAGACCAGGATTGCCTCGTTTTTATGGACCGCCACCTAGGCTCAAAGGGATCATAATATTATTCATGCTAGAAACTTCCATGTGCAGCCACATGCTATTATGGGCTCTATTATAGTTGACTAAGTCGTGCGAACTCTTACAGTGGTAGACTAGTAGATGTAGGGGATGTAGGTTCGTACGGTCTACCCATCGTAAGGTGCTAGCGCTTCTGAAAGGCTATGTCTCGGTCATTTGTTTCTCAAACACCATGTAGTGCGAGAATCCCAATGGAGGAGATCGAGTCATGTGGGGAAAAGTGCGCAACCTCTACAGAGTGTACAAACTAATCATGATTAGCCGTGTCCCCGGTTATGGACGTTTTGAGTATCTAGTACCTGGATTTTCATGTGTATCTCAACATGTTACTTTAATTAATATTGTTGGGTTTTAATGATGATATTTAATTGGGATTGAGGATGCTGTCAACCATTCTCAATGTTTAACAACCACCATGATAGTTAAATAAATTTATTCCTTTGCATTAGGGAAAAACTGGCTTTACGCAAAATTATAACCATAGAGCTATCCACCAAGCCATATATGCATGTAGTATAGCTTTACTCTTTTCATTACTTCTCTATATGTTACTTTGCCAGCATATTTCATGTGCTGACCCGTTTTCGGGCTGCAACGTTAATGTTGCAGACTTTACAGACGACGAGTAAGATGCTTTAGGATCGTGGTTCTATACTCAGTGATGCCGTTGGAGTTGATGGACTCACTTATCTTCCAAGCCTTCCGCTGTTATCGTTATTAGATGGCCTTAAGCCATATTTATTGTAATAAGTTCTCTTTGGAGACACTCGATGTAAGAAGTGTGTGATTGCTACTTTGTTGTAAATCCCTCAAGTACTGTGCGTGTCAGCATTACTGATCCAGGGATGACACTGAAGCACAGAGATCAGACTGACTGAGGTCTGGTCGCTACAGGGATGCATAAGCCACAACCTTGTCATCTTGCATGAGTATGCATCCTAGGCCCCTTCGAGATGCGTTGCAGTATACATCAAAGCTTCGATAGATATCTGGGAGTGTTAGTGCGGCTGCTGAAGTTAAACGAGTCTTCAATTCGTTGAAGCTCTTCTCACAATCTTCCAACCATATGAACTTTTGGTCTTTCTTGAGCAGTTATATCATGGGATTCGCAATCTTAGAGAAGCCTTCAATGAATCGACGGTAATAACCAGCAAGCCCTAGAAAACTTCTGATTTCTGTAACTGACATGGGTGCTGGCCATTTTAGCAAATCCTTGACTTTGCTTGGATCCACAACTATTCCTTCGGCAGATAGAATGTGCCCGAAGAATCCGACTTGCTTAAGCTAGAACTCACATTTACTGAATTTTGCATATAACTGGTGGTTACAAAGCCTTTGCAATACGGCTCGAAGGTGTTGTGTGTGCTCTTCTTCTCCCTTGGAGTATATGATAATGTTGTCGATGAAAACCACCACGAATTTGTCCAAGAAATCCATGAACACTTTGTTCATCATATGCATGAAGAAAGCAGGAGCATTTGTCAGCCCGAATGACATAGCTGTGTATTTATATAGACCGTAATGAGTGGTGAATGCGGTCTTGGGAATATCTTCTTTTTTGATCTTGAGTCGATGATACCCAGTCCTTAAATCAATCTTGGAGAAGATTTTTGCTTCATTAAGTTGATCGAACAAGTCATCAATCCTAGGGAGCGGGTACTTGTTTTTGATCGTGACATTATTGAGTTCGCGGTAGTCTACACACATCTGAAGACTACCGTCTTTCTTGTCCACGAATATGGCAGGTGATCCCCATGGTGAGGAACTTGGGCGGATGTATCCTTGAGCATCTCATCAAGTTGTTTCTTTAGCTCAACTAGCTCGGATGAAGGCATTCCTTAATATTTCTTGTATATGGGTGTCGTTCCTGGCACAAGATCAATAGCAAATTCGAGTTCCCGGTCTGGAGGCATTCGTGGTAATTCTTCAGGGAATACATCTGGAAACTCGCTGACCACTGGTATTAATTCCACATCTGAGGATATTGCTGCAAAAACCATTTCCTTCTTAGGCATGGTTCTACGAGCCACAAACTTCACTGCCTCTCCTACCGGATTTTTTAATGTAACTTCTCTTGTTGCACAATTTATGCAGACCTGATGCTTTGTCAGCCAATCCATTCCCAATGTGACATCCAGCCTTGCGGATTCAATGGCTACTAGCGTGGCAGGGAAAATAACTCCGAGAATCCTTATTTCCAAGTCACGACATACCAAATTTGTTTTGAGCATGGATCCCGAGGATTGTACCATCATGCTTTTCCCAAGAATAGAGCAAGAAATCTTGTTTTGGGCAACAAAACTCCATGAAATAAAGGAATGGGAAGGCCCAGAGTCAAATAGAACTATTGCAGGTATGTTATTAACAGGAAACATATCGATGACCACTTCAGGGTTTTCTACCGATGACCACTTCAGGGTTTTCTTAGGCTTCCTTGGCGGAGAGACAATGCACTTGGCCTTGGACAAGTTCCTGCTCAGAGTAAGATTCCATGTGGTTGACTTGAGGCTTGAGAGGTGTATTTGGCTTGCCGTTTTTGGGACACTGTTTTGCATAGTGTACAGTCTACCCATAAGAGAAACATGCGTTGTTACGCTAATAGTCTACCCCGGACAGGGTTGGCCACAATGTTCTTGACTTGGTTGTTGGTCTTGTTGGTATTCTGCTGCCAGCTTAGTTTGAACTCAAACTGGGGGTGCTGCCAAGTGTGAGCCTTCTGCACTGGCTGTCCATCCTTCTTGGTCTCGAACTTGCATTTGTGATCATCATAAGTTGGCTTATTGTCGTGAACAAGCTTGTGTTCCCTTTCTGCTATAAGAGCCTTGTTCACCAGAGTCTGGAAGTCAGGGAAGTCAAACATGCTTAGTGTGCATCGGAGGTGCTGATTGAGTCCTCCAAGGAATCAATCGATCTTCCTTTCTTCAGTGGCCACATCATAGAGAGAATAACGAGCCAAGTGATTGAACTTATGTAGATACTCATTTACTGATAGGTTTCCTTGAGTGAGAGCGAGAAACTCACGCTGCTTGACCTTCATGATACCGGTGGGAATGTGGTACTTGCAGAAATTGTCCTTGAATTTATCCCAAGTAATCTCATCGTCCGCAGGCCACCTAGCATTGGTATTGTCCCACCATATAGCAACAACTCCTTCAAGATGGTGTGTAGCAAATGGGACCTTGTCAGCTTCTTTGGTGCGGGCAATTTCAAGCTTCTTCTCAATAGTCCGCAACCAATTGTCGGCTTCCAAAGGATCAACAACTTGACTGAAACTGGGAGGCTTAGTCCTCGAAAATCTGATAACTTGGAGTGATTGCCATACTGATTTCCATTCTGCCCAACCATAGCCTGCACACTTCTCAGTAATTCAAGTAAATCTTGGTTTCTTCTTTCTTCGAACATTCTCATAATTTGCTCTATGGTAGGTGGTTGCTATGGAGGAGGTGGTGGTGGCTGATATGGTTCGGGGGAATGCCCTGCTTGTCGGGCAGAGCGATGAACATGAGTATCGTCACCTGCCTGACTGCTGCTACCTCCTAGTGTCATCCTATTTATGTTTCCAAATATGAAGCATTGAGATGAGCAACATCCATGGACAGGGAAGGAAGGCAAGCAACAAAGCCCAAAAAGAAACGACAAGAAACCAAGGCGAATAATAAAAAAAGAAAAAGCTCCAACATAGTTATACATAGACTCATACATATAAGGAAACATCATGACAGGTATGACTACACTCATACACCCAAGCATCATAACAACCTCAGCTACTCTGGTGATCTAGTGCTCCGTTGATCCTGTTGGGCCCTCCCCTGACCCGGACTCGGATCCTGAACTGATGACGTTGACGGAAACCTCCGGGTTAAAGGTAACACAACAATGCTACTTCTTGAGATTGTATTAGTTTTCCCCTTGAAGAGGAAAGGGTGATGCAGCAAAGTAGAGATAAGTATTTCCCTAAGTTCGAGAACCAAGGTATCAATCCAGTAGGACACAATGCACAAATCACCGAATACATGCACAAACAATCAAACAAACTTGCACCCAACATGATAAAGGGGTTGCCAATCCCTTCACGGTTACTTGCAAAAGTGAGATCTGATAGAGATAGATAAACAATAGAGTAATTATTTTTGGTATTTTTGGTTTATAGATCAAAGAGTAAAAGATTGCAAGAATAGTAGATCGAAAACTAAGATTGTAGATCAGAAACTTCTATGATGGAAAATAGACCCAGGGGCTATAGGTTTCACTAGAGGCTTCTCTCAAGATAGCAAATAATACGGTGGGTGAACAAATTACTGTCGAGCAATTGATAGAAAAGCACAAAGTTATGATGATATCAAAGGCAATGATCATGAATATAGGCATCACGTCCGTGTCAACTTGACTGAAACGATTATGCATCTACTACTATTACTCCACACATCGACCGCTATCCAGCATGCATCTAGAGTATTGAGTTCATAAATAACGGAGTAACACATTAAGCAAGATGACATGATGTAGAGGAATGAAATCAAGGAATATGATGAAAACCCCATCTTTTTATCCTCAATAGCAACAGTACAATATGTGCCTTGCTGCCCCTACTGTCACTGGGAAAGGACAGCACAAGATTGAACCCAAAGCTAAGCACTTCTCCCATTGCAAGAAAAACCAATCTACTTGGCCAAACCAAACCGATAGTTCGAAGAGATACAAAGATATCAAATCATGCATATAATAATTCAGAGAAGATTCATATTCATAGATAAGTTGATCATAAATCCACAATTCATCGGATCTCGGTAAACACACCGCAAAAAAGTATTACATCGAACAGATCTTCAAGAACATTGAGGAGAACATGGTATTGAGAATCAAAGAAAGAGAAGAAGCCATCTAGCTACTAGCTATGGACCCGTAGGTCTATGGTAAACTGCTCACGGTTAATCGGAAGGGCAATAGAGTTGATGTAAAAGCCCTCCATGGTCAAATCCCCCTCTAGTAGGATGCCAGAAAAGGCCCTAGATGGGATCTCACGAGTACAGAAGGTTGCGGCAGCAGAAAAGTGTTTTCGTGGATGCCCCTATTGGTTTGGGGATATATGGGAATATATAGGCGAAAGAATTAGGCCAGGAGGTGCACGAGGGGCCCACAAGGGTGGGGGCGCGCCTTACCCCCCTGGGCACGCCCTCCGGCCTTGTGGCTGCCTCGTGGCTCCTCCGACTTCATCTCCAAGTCTCCTAGTTGTCTTCTGGTCCAAGAAAAATCATCACAAAGGTTTCATTTTGTTTGGACTCTGTTTGGTATTCCTTTTCTGCGAAACTCGAAACAAGGATAAAACAAGAACTGGCACTGGACTCTAGGTTAATAGGTTAGTCCCAAAAATAATATAAAATAGCATATTAATGCATATAAAACATCCAAAACAGATAATATAATAGCATGGAACAATAAAAAATTATAGATACATTGGAGACGTATCAGACGATGCTGCCTCGAGGGCTCTCCCTCAGGGGCGGATGTTGGATGAGTACGGAGCATAGGGGCTGCAGGAGTAGCGAGAAGTGAAGCCCATTCGATAGGGGACCCGCAGGGAGTCACTGTCGAGGTGCCTGAGTTAATCGAAGGGGTAACCGGGGGAATAATGGGGGTAGGCCCTATGGAAGGTGGAACGAAACTGGACCTAGTGGTCACCAAAGTTGTACGCGCATGAGTCAGCTCTCGGTCCAGCTCGTAGATCAGAAGATAATTAGCAGTGAAATAATGGGAAAGGTGGCTAGATGAACGGTCGCACGGCGGATCAATAACAGGAAAGTGGATACGCCCATCATCGTGCAGGGATGGGTAGTAGTAGAAACCATGATGAGTCTGCATCCGCATCTCGTTATAGCGTAACTCAACGAGAATGTCGAACGCAGCAAACTGAACAGCCAAAGCGGGTGTAGAAGCGAAACCACTCCTAGAAGAACGAGTGTATGTGCCAGCTGCTAAACTTCTATGCAAGATAACCACCGCGTGATACTCGTATATTGCGGCTGCTAGGCACTCCCGGTACACCTGATACACCGGGTCGTCACTATGAGGGTAGAGTCGACGCCATAAGTTCCGAAGAAGGTGCAGCGAAGTGTACGGCGCCAGCTCCAACTGACGTGGATATGGCACTGGAGCCATCTACACTCACAACCATTAGTCGACTAGTAAAAAAAATAAACTATATGCATGCAATGTAGCAACCAGAAGCACACAAACACTACCAGCACTCAGAGATACTATCTACCATTTAAACTAGCATGTTAGCTATCTAGCGTGTCCTACAGTCAGTGCGGCTCTGATACCAATCATTGTGGCACCCCGGCTCAAAGCTACCGGTTTGCCTTGCATTGCCAGCCCAAAGATCAAGTCTTCTAGCAACACACAACAACTTGGTACATAAAGACAACCGCTTTATTGAAGCATAGCGTCGATACTACATCAAGAAGCGAGGCCAAGCGGCACACACGGTGCTGCTGAACATATGTATATTATTTAGTAGACATGAGCAGGGGCCTCGACATCACGTTAAGACTAAGCGGCAGTGGAACGACGACATAGAAGGACTCCACCTCACAGGGACACTGATGTGGACACGGTCTAGACTGCGATGCAATATGCAACTCCAACTCTGGTATGACTTCTCCTGAAACTGGCATGACACGCCAGGCAAGTACTTTGAATGTACTCGCAAGATCACACAAATAAAATAACAATGACAAACAACAACAATGATATTTAAGCAGGTTTAATGCAAGAATAACATGCTACTCATAAAGTGATTGTGTTCATAACAGGCCCTTTCAGACCCGGTTACCATCTTGGTTACCTCGTAACCATGAACATCATCATACCAAGGTGATCACCTCTGGATCACAAATGAAACCACCTCGGTGGTCTCCACAACTTCACCAACATAACCAGTGCCACAAGTATTCCTTTAGTGTGCAAGTTTAATATTTTTGTTGATCCATGGTGTGACCTAGCTACTATCAACTTGTGTCCATGACCGAGGACGCGGCTGTCGATAGGTTAAATACACACTCTGAAGAGGTTAGCACATTGTACCCACACCATGGAACCCATGGCCTCAGACTCCCATTCGGGTGGACCAATGGCGTTCCGACGGAACCAATATATTGCCATGACACTCTCCCGGCCACTCCAACCAACTCCCCTTTGGGCTAAGTCATGGGTGGCCCCGATGTCACTCCGTACATCCAACGGCCATCGTCGTGGCAAAACAATCGTCCGAAACAGGGACATGGTACCAAAACAACTACGGGCACACAAGGCTATGCCTGTCTACCGGGCCAGGGTAGCGCAAGCGCATAACCTTCCCTAGTTGGAGGCACCGGCGAGAGGCATAACAGTAGACCGAGAAAGGGCCTCCCCATAAAGGCAAATGTGGTTGCACTGGGAAGCTTGATTAGGTGGCACCATTACTCGATCAATAACATGTTCAAGTTGGTTTATTATCAGGTTTCAACTTGCAAATAATTTCAACGAGTCATAGTATGCCATGAAAATGCAATGAACAACTTATGCACCATTTTTAACATAATATCGATATGAACTAGATCAAGCATATCATCACTTTACTTTACTGCATAAACTTAGTCATCGAATTACCATGCTACTGATAACAGAACAAGCATAGCAAGAACATGCAAGTAGCATCAAATGAATTTATAGGAATTTTCTATATGCATTTAAAATATTCACATTCAAGTGAAAATCATAGTTATTGAAATGACATTCTTGTAAATATTTGTGATGGCTTGCCTTAGTGCAAAGGAGGGTCACAATCCTCCTAGTTCTCCTCAAGGCAACAAGTTCCTTCTGAAAATAATTAAAATAGCAAAAATAAAATGTCACACAACACTGTTTAATGCACCGGAAAATATTCATAGCAAGCAAAAATCTCATCTTTTGCATGCTGATAGAGGAATTCAACACAAAACCAATGCAAAAAGAATCATATCATTTGGACTTACCTAATAGAAATTAGAGCAAGTCAAAGTTTAGTCAAATTTTTGAATTTAATTTGATTTTTTTAGAAAAATCAGAGAGGGGGTGACGTCGAAGGCGTAAACCAGCGGGGCGCCTCCACTCATTCCACTTCAGGAGGCGGCTGAGTGGCTGACCAGTGGGCCCCCGTGGTCAGGTTCAGAGGGAGAGAGAGAGAAAGTGGGAGGGCAGCTCATCGCCGGTGATTCTCCTGTGAGGAGGGGTCGGCTATCGCTCGTGAAGGGATGGATGGATGTGCAAGACTACGGCGAACCTGCATGTACCCGTAGCTCAGTGAGAGGTGGATGGAAGGGGTCAGCATGGTTGTCTCTAGCGGCTGCAATGGGCGGAGCTCGTTGGAGAGGAAGACATCGGCAACGTGAGGCAGTTCCAGGGGCTCCAGAGGCGACAAGTAGAACCAGTGGACCACTAGGAACACGCTAGAGAAGAAAGTGGAGCTCGAGAGGCAATGGAGTGGGAGGGGGCAGAAGACTCGGATCGCCGGCGAGCAGCAGAGGGTAAAGGCGGCCAGAGGCCCGCCTGGCCCGGCCACGACTAGCTATGGAGGTGTGGAGGTTAGGTGAGTGCGGTTTGGTGCACAAAGAGGGGCGGGACGAGTTGTATTTATAGGCGGAGGGGAATGGGGTCTCGGGCTCGCCGGAGGGCTCTGGAAGTGGCGCTCGGCAATGACTGGCGCCAGTGAGAGAGGGGAAAGGCTCCATGGCTCAAGTGGCCACTATGGGAGGACGCGGACGATCACATGACGCGGGTGGAGACGAGCACAGGGGCACGGGCGCACTATGCACTTGGCTTCGTCGTGCCCGTGCTCGCTGTGGCGAACTCCAGCGTCGGTAAGCAGCAGGGAGGGGTCAAGGGAAATGAGTCGAGGGTGGTGGCACGGTGCGGCAGGCTGGGGCGAGCTCCAACCGTGCACGAGCAAAACAGAGGTGTTAGCGCGACGCGGAGCACGCCAAACCCATGCCAGTACGCTTGGATGAACGTGGTCACCGCATGAAATCTGGCATCATGCAGCCTGAGCTATGCAAAGCATGTCTGGTGTGTAGTTCCTGCAGTGAGGGGTCTACGGAAGTAAATGGCATACTGCCAGGCCGACCAAGATAGACATGAGAGAGGGAGCAAAATTTGGATAGGTTCTAGATGGAGTTTAGGGCCAACCTTTGGAGGTTAAGGTTTTCTTAGGAAGGTAATGAAGCCCTAAAAATTTCAGCTCCATAGGATCAAGCAAAAATGCACTTCCTTCACAACATGCATTTTCTGGCCAGAATGGAAAAGATTTTCTGTAGCAAAAATATTCCAAGTAATCATGAAATAGTTTTGCACAAGGAGGTGTGCCAAGGTCCAAAGAATATTCAGGAATTTTCTCGGATTTTTGTGGGCAAGAAAAATGAGGATTGCTTTGGAGTAGAAGTGACTGAAGTGCTATTTCAGAGAGAAAATGAATATTTTTCATTTAAGAAAAATATCCCCAAGGTTATATTTTGATATATCAGAGTGCAAGGGATGGGTTTGAAGGTGAGATGAGTCACTTGATTGAAAATCAAAGAAATGCCCAAGTGATTAAGTCCAAATGAGTTGATTCAAAACTCAAATTCAATTCAAAAATGCAATGAAATCCAGACAAAGGGCAAAAACCAGGGTGTCACATTCTTCATGCGCTTTACACCAATATGACCTAAACGGCAGTGCCATAAGTATGTTGCACTATCATTATCAACTTTGCATCTTTTGGCATCAATATTATGAATATGTGTATCACTACGATCGAGATTCAGTAAACCATTTACATTGGGTGTATGACCATAGATGGTTTTATTCATGTAAATAGAACAAAAGTTATTCTGTGACTTAAATGAATTACCGTATTGCAATAAACATGATCAAATCATATTCATGCTCAACGCAAACAAAAAATAACATTTATTTAGGTTCAACACTAATCCCGAAGGTAGAGGGAGTGTTCGCTGGTGATTGTATCAACCTTGGAATCATTTCCAACACACATCGTCACCTTGCCCTTAACTAGTCTCTGTTTATTCTACAACTCTTTTTACGAGTTACTAATCTTAGCAACTAAACCAGTATCAAATACCCAGGGGCTACTACGAATACTAGTAAGGTACACACCAATAACATGTATATCAAATATACCTTTGTTCACTTTGCCATCCTTCTTATCCGCCGAGTATTTGGGGCAGTTCAGCTTCTAGTGACCATTCCCTTTGCAGTAGAAGCACTCAATTTCAGGTTTAGATCCATCTTTGGGCTTCTTCATGGGAGTGGCAAAACTTGCTTGGCATTCTTCTTGAAGTTCCCTTTCTTTACCTTTGTTTTGAAACTAGTGGTCTTGTTAACCATCAACACTTGATGCTTTTTCTTGATTTCTACCTTAGCCGATTTCAGCATCGCGAAGAGCTCGAGAATCGTTTTTGTCATCCCTTGCATTTTATAGTTCATCATGAAGTTCTAGTAGCTTGGTGATGGTGACTAGAGAACTCTGTCAATCACTATATTATCTGGAAGATTAACTCCCACTTGATTCAAGCAATTGTAGTACCCACACATTCTGAGCACATGCTCACTAGCTGAGCTATTCTCCTCCACATTGTAGGCAAAGTACTTGTCAGAGGTCTCATACCTCTCGACATGGGCATGAGTCTGAAATACCAATTTCAGCTCTTGGAACATCTCATATGTTATGTGGCGTTCAAAATGTTTTTGAAGTCCCGGTTCTAAACCGTAAAGCATGGTGCACTAAACTATTAAGTAGTTATCATATCAAGCTTGCCAAACGTTCATAACATCTGCATCTTCTCCTGCAATAGGTCTGTCACCTAGCGGTGCATCAAGGACATAATTCTTCTGTGCGGCAATGAGGATAATCCTTAGATCACGGACCCAGCCCATATTATTGCTACCATCATCTTTCAACTTAGTTTTCTCTAGGAACATGTCAAAAATAGGGGAGCTATATCACTAGCTATTGATCTAAAACATAGATATGCAAAACTATTAAGACTAAGTTCATGATAATTAAGTTCAATTAATCGAATTACTAATGAACTCCCACTTAAATTAATATCCCTCAAGTTATCTAAGTGATACATGATCCAAATCAACTAATCCATGTCTGATCATCATGTGTGATGGGGTAGTCATCAATGGTGAAAATCTCTATGTTGATCACATCTACTATATGACTCACGTTCGACCTTTCGGCCTCCAGTGTTCCGAGACCATGTCTGTACTTGCTAGGCTCGTCAAGTTTAACCCAAGTATTGTGCGTGTGCAAAACTGGCTTACACCAGTTGTATGTGAACGTAGAGTCTATCATACCCGATCATCACATGGTGCTTCAAAACGACGAAATTTGGCAACGGTTCATAATCAGGGAGAACACTTTTATCTTGAAATTAAGTGAAGGGATCATCTTATAATGTTACCGTTGTTCTAAGCAAAATAAGATGCATAAAGGATAAACATCACATGCCATCAAAATATGTGACATGATATGGCCATCATCATCTTCTGCTTTTGATCTCCATCTCCAAAGCATCGTCATGATCTCCATCATCATCGGCTCGACACCTTGATCTCCATCGTTGCGTCGGGGTCATCTCGCCAACTATTGCTTCTACAACTATTGCTAACGCATAACGATAAAGTAAATCAATTACATGGCGTTTCCACTTCATATAATAAAGAGACAACCCTATGGCTACTGTCGGTTGTCGATATTAAAAAACATGATCATCTCATACATCAACATATATCACATCACGTCTTGACCATATCACATCACAACATGCCCTGCAAAAACAAGTTAGACGTCCTCTACTTTGTTATTGCAAGTTTTACGTGGCTGCTACGGGCTTCTAGCAAGAACCGTTCTTACCTACTCAAAAACCACAACCATGATTTATCAAGTTTGCTATTTTAACCTTCTTCAAGGACCGACCGTAGTCAAATTCGATTCAACTAAAGTAGGGGAAACGGACACCTGCTAGCCACCTTTATGCAAAACTATTGCATGTCTGTCGGTGGAACCGCTCTCATGTACGTGGACATGTAAGGTTGGTCCGAGCCGCTTCATCCCACATACCGCCGAATCAAAATAAGACGTTGGTGGTAAGCAGTATGACTATCACTGCTCACAACTCTTTGTGTTCTACAAGTGCATATCATCTACGCATAGACCTGGCTCTGATGCCACTGTTGAGAAATGTTACATGGAAAACAAAAAATTTCTACGCACACGCAAGATCTATCAAGGAGATGCATAGCAACGAGAGGGGAGAGTGTGTCTATGTACCCTCGTAGACCGTAAGCGGAAGCATTTTAGTAACGCGGTTGATGTAGTCAAACTTCTTTGCACTCCAATCGATCAAGTACTGAACGTACGTCACCTCCGCGTTCAACACATGTTCAGCTCGGTGATGTCCTCCACCTTCTTGATCCATCAAGACGGCGAGGTAGTGGATGAGTACCAGTAGCACAACAGCGTGGTGACGGTGATGGTGAAACTATCTCCGCAGGGCTTCATCTAAGCACTACAAAAATATGACCGGGGTGTAAACGGTACAGGGGGGTGCTGCACATGGCTAAGCAATTGTCTTGGTTGTGCTAGGCGCCCCCTTCCCACATATATATAGATGGGGGAGGATGGAGTAGCTAGGAGGGGAGCCTCAAGTAGGTCGAATCCTACTTGGGGTCCTCCCCAAGTGGCACCGCCTTTCCTTATTGGAGTGAGGGAGGAAGGAAGGAGGAGGTGGTGCCCCCCTCTCCTTTCTCTCCTGAGGAGGCAAAGGGCAGGAGGGGCCACCCCTCCCCTTTCCTTCCCCTAGGGCCATCCAGCCATGTAGAGGGGTGCACCAGCCCACTAGTGGGCTGGTCTGTCCCCTCCTATGGCCCATAAGGCCCATACACTTCTCGGGGGTGTCCAGAACCCCTTCCGGTGACCCGATGACTGCCCGATGCACTCCAAAACTAATCCCGTGTCTGAATACCATCGTCCTATATATCAATCTTTACCTCTCGACCATTTTGAGACTCCTCGTCATGTCCGTGATCTCATCCGGAACTCCGAACAAAATTCAGTCACCAAATCATATAACTCATATAACACTATATCGTCAACAAACGTTAAGCGTGTAGACCCTACGGGTTCGAGAACTATGTAGATATGACCGAGACACCTCTCCGGTCAATAACAAATAGCGGAACCTGGATGCCCATATTGGCTCCTACATATTCTACAAAGATCTTTATCGGTCAAACCGTTATGACAACATACATAATTCCCTTTGTCCATCAGTATGTTACTTGCCCGAAATTCGATCTCGGTATCTCTATACCTAGTTCAATATCGTTACCGGCAAGTCTCGTTACTCGTTCCGTAATACATAATCTTGTAACTAACTCCTTAGTCATTTGCTTGCAAGCTTATGATGTGTATTACTGAGAGGGCCCAGAGATACCTCCCCGATACTTGGAGTGACAAATCCTAATCTTGATCTATGCCAACTCAACAAACACCTTCGGAGATACCTGTAGAGCATCTTTATGATCACCCAGTTATGTTGTGACTTTTGATAGCACACAAGGCATTCCTCCGGTATCTGGGAGTTGCATAATCTCATAGTTGAAGGAATATGTATTTGACATAAAGAAAGCAATAGCAATAAACTGAAGATCATTATGCTAACCTAAAGGATGTCTTTTCCATCACATCATTCTCCTAATGATGTGATCCTGTTATCAAATGACAACACATGTATATGGTTAGGAAACCTTAACCATCTTTGATCAACGAGCTAGTCTAGTAGAGTCTTACTAGGGACATGGTATTTGTTTGTGTATTCACACATGTATTTAAGTTTCTGATCAATACAATTCTAGCATGAATAATAAACCTTTATCATGAATAAGGAAATATAAAATAACAACTTTATTATTGCCTCTAGGGCATATTTCCTTCACTAGCCTCACAAAAGCTTGTCCAAATGGGCATTTAGTGATGGAAGTGACCCCCATACGCTTGCAATGCAGAAAATCATGCAAGACTTCTTGAACATTCACAAATGTAGCCTCACCTTGTGGCATCGGGATGATTGTGGCAATGGAAAGGTCTTCGTTGGCTGGGACAAGGTTTCCATGGATCATTCGATGACGAGCAGGCCTGCCATCAATCTCAATAGCTTGGCAGCCGATGGGGAGAAATGGAGTGGGATCAAACGGGAACGTAGCCATCTCTAGCAGCACCGACGAGCTCGAGGGAGCAACAGTGGAAACCACATGCGATGAATGCGGTGAATTCGGGTGTTGCAGAGGAGCAGAGTTGCAGTGGGAATTGGAGGTGTCAATGTGAATGGTTGTCTCACCGCGAAGTGGCCCCGGAGCTCGCGAGCCAAGCTGATTTGACTGGCCCGGGATTAACTAGGCGTCACTGACAAGGTGGTTCCCGGCGGGAGAGGGTCGGTTCGCCTGCAATGAGCTCAGGCCTGGAAGTTGGATCATTAATTATGCCATGTGATATGTAATAAGCCTTAATGTGACCCATTCTATTGCAGCCATGGCAACGGATTCTACTAGTGCATTTGGGCCGAAAGTGGCCCGTGGCAAGACATCGAACGCAAAAGGGAGGTCAATTATTGTGGGCCTTTGGGGCGCCTGAGTGCCTAACAAGCCTAGAATTTTGAAAAACCGTTGATCCCACCCCATCAATAGCGATATTATTGGGTGAAGTAAGTACCAGGTTTGAAGGTGGCCTTGATTGGAGAAAGCATTGTGAAACTGCCAATTCATGCGAACCTGGAGATTGAATCTGCACATTATCCAAAGGAAAAATTCTGGGGGATTGAACCACTTCAGCATAGGATCTACGATCTTTGGAACGATTAACAAGCATCCATTCCTGCTCCAACTCTTGCTGGTAAAGTATGAATTCCTTACGAAAATCTGGACCTCCCTTGCCCCAGAGAAAGAAATCCATATTGAAAAGATCATTTGAGCAATTCCCACCCTTGATGATAGCAAATCCCACATCTTTATAAGTGACACTGAATTTGAAAGACCCATTCTGGAGACAAGAAACCTTGAAACAAGAGAATTCAGCTCCCGAGTCATTCTGCAATCTTGTTGATGCGAATTCAGCTACCGAAAGCAATCCCACATTGATGAACTATGTATTCTATGTTCCAATTATGCATTGTGAACAAATTTTATGTTGGGACTATGTATTTTTATGTATGAGTAATTTTTATTTGTGTGTGTTATTCATTGTGTTGTGTGTAATGATCGCCGTGCATGTGCTTACATGATTAAGGTTTCAAAAGTGAGAGTTATGGTTACAAATAGAGACAATTGTGAGACTGACCATTGCTGCCTGCGGGCATGTCTGTGGTCAGATTTGCATGGACACGTTCTTAGATCATCTCCAATGCTTAACCGGGGTAGTCGCAAGCACTAATAACGGGCTCGCTACATATTAGAAAGAAAGTCTGAGCCATCTCAAAAAAAGTTACTGCCTTTATTTAAAAGTCACTTGTTTTCTGTAACGAGCGACATAAAAATATTGGAAAAGGAATGAGATTGCAAGTAATCAAACTCGTGACCCCACACTCCTAATACATGCTACCTGCCACTTGACCTCATGATGGTGCAGAATATATAAGATTACATAGAAGCATTTATATTTAAAAGCACTTTTGAAAAAATATCAAAATATACCTTGACAAATTTTATTTTTTTGAAATGCTGATTATTTTTTGGAAACTAAATGATTTATGAATTCCAATCTTTTTTGAAAATATGAACTATTTCGGAATTCCGAACTTCTTTTGACAACACAAGAACAAAATTTGAAATCATGAACAATGAGAATAATTTAATAAATCTGCAATTTTTTAAAAACATAAAACATTTTCCGAAAACACGAACATTTTTTAAACTCCTAACAAAATTTGAATGTCTGAACAATTTTTAAAGCATCAATCATGTTTTAAAATTTTTGAACAAAAATTGAAAACAAGAACTTTTTTGAACTTCTAAACATTTTTTAAATTCCCAAATAGTTTTTGAAAAAGCAAAAAAAAATTGAATTTGTGTACAAAATTCGAAAATGAGAACTTTTTGAAGTTTTGAATGATTTTGAAATACCTGAATTTCTTTTAATTTACAAACATTTTTCTAAAAACACAAACTTTTATTACAAATAAATAAAAATAAACTTGTAAATAAAGAAAAATGAAAAAGGTAAGAAACAGAAACAGAAAAACGAAAAAGGAGAGAAAGGAGAAACAAAGAAACAAAGAAACAAAAAAAGTAGAAAAAGAAACAGAAAGAACCCAGCTCAAGACCATCCTAGATACATCTTTCGTCTTGATGATGATTCGGTGGCGGCGGCATTGGAATCTGCAATTGGAGGATCTGCAATTGATTTGGCTGTTCAACGCATTAAAGACAAGGTATTCTCATTTATTGTCTCTTGCAAACGTGCTGGCCTACTTATTCTTCAATTGCGATCTTTTGCGTGTCCGCAATTCAAATGTTTCTTCCATCTTTGGGGTAATGGTGGCCCTAATTGGAAACGTGAGTTTCTTATTTGGAAAAAGGAATGTGATGTTGAATGGATCTTAATTTGTCCCTCTAAGAGGCGTGCTTCTCTTGGTTTGATTGCCATGCATAAACCACCTTGTAAGTCTGCTTTGCGTTCGGGTTCTGGATCTTCAAAGAAAATTTCGTTTGCTACTTTCCAACAATATGATGTTTGCAAGGGATATAGCTTTCCTGCCTCGCCAGGTTTGGTTGATGCTGTTGCTGATGCTGGGTATCCAGTTCTTCCTCGTGAACGAGTAATTTTGCCTCCGCCGCCGGCGACTGATCTCCGATGGACGGTGGCTGAGCCACCCATCACTTTCGGAACTGTTAACGTTCGCGAGATTTCTTCGGCCGGGTTTTCAGTGGCCGCGTCAACCACTCTCGACATCAATTTGCATGTGCATGGGGATGAGCTGGTTGGATCAGCTCCGCTTCCGGCCCAGGTTGTTTCCGCGGCCCAATCCGTATCTCCCGACCCGGTGATTCCCATGACCAAGGTTGATTCCTCACCACCGGTTGCTTCCCCGGCCCTATCAAATCTGGACTCTTCTGATATTTCTCCATCTAACTTTGGTAACGAGGCGAATATTGATTTGCAACCACCGGACTTATCTGGAGTTTCTGCTGATTTAAATGATCTTATTGATGACATGGTTTTTAATGTGTGGAAATGTCAGAATTGTTTATCCATGGCACATTTAACCAAAGTGTACACCAGCAGGGTTCACTGTCGTAGATGCTTTCAGTTGGGGCACCGGGCAAAGGGCTGTTCGGATTCTACTCCTTAGCCCACTTACAAGTGGGTCCCACGGATCAAATCGGGTGAGTCCAGCCGGTTAGCGGGTTTTTCTACGCCGGACGCCTCGATTCCCTCCATAGCTATTCCCGCTGGGTCTCTGCCCAGTCCCGTCGAGCCTGCCACCCCATCTATTCCACCTCTGCCCACAGAGCCACCGCCCATAACGCTTCCTCCGCCTTCCTCATCGTCGTCTGCATCGCCTTCCCACTGCGCAACTGCTGATCGGGGCTGCTCTCCTTCTTCGGCACAGGCAATGGCGACCTTTGCGTTGGACCCCATGGAGTTTGTCCTGCAAGGCTTCGACGTCATTGACGGTGGTGAGTTGCGCCTGCCCCGCACCTTCTTTGCGCCTGCGGTGGCTCCAGATCGGCAGCATGAGGACTATGCCATCGCCATCGTCGAGCCAACTCCTCTGCCTGAAGAAGTCGCCATCTTTCGGAACATGGTCAGTAACTTTGTTGTCAATGATCTGGGAAGAGCTGTTCTGGATGCCCAACCTTGGATCCAAGGAGTTGGGTGATTTCGTTTTCGCAGTGCTCTGGCTCGTCAAGCTTTAATTGATCATCCACCCTTCAATCTGGGCAATGATAGATTTGTTTGGTTTATTCCGCATGATGAGGGCATAAATTACAGAGCAACGCGGGGTTTTCGCCATGGATGGGTTATGTTGCTTGGTCTTCCTCTGGATTATAGGCGCACACAGTACATCGCGGATGTAATTGGCACGTTTGGTAGATTTCACCATTGGCACCAAGATGATCCAATGCTTGTCCGCTCGCTGGTTTATGTGTCTTTCCATGCGCCGACTTTAGTTCCACGCTCTGTGACTTATAGAGAATATACAGACTTTTGTGGTGCTAGGATCTCTTGGTCTGCGCCTGTCTATATCCTATCAGCAGATTTTGTAGACATCTTCCCAGCAGATGAGGACCCCATGCCCTTCAATGGCAATCCGCACCCCCTCCCTCGCAATTTGTAGTTTGATAATCACAATTGGGTTATGCCAGAATTTCCTGAGGTGGGTTGGAATGATGTGCCACATCCTGTCAATGAGCAACAACACAATGATGTGCATCCAGTTCAGGAAGCTGTGCAGCATGAGGAAGTTCAGGAGATTCAGTCTCAGGAGTCCATTGTTCTGCAACATTCTGATGATTCAGTCAACAATGTTGACAATGCTGCTGAGGTGGCTGTCTTCCAGCCCCCAATGGGACCACAGCAACCTCCTCTTCTGATTGGGCAAGTTTTCACTATCTATGGACCGATTTTGCCACCTGAGATGTAGTGGCAACGTACTTTTGAGAAGATGTTGCCGTTTATGTGGTCTTCGGACATTCCCCAGTTTGTTTTCAAGTATGACATTGGTGCTATGCTCAACAAGCAATCCTGGGAGGTTCTCTGCAATGCCCCAACTTCCACTCTTAAGCTCATGCCTGCACCTGACTCCTCGATCAGCTCTGCTCTGGATGTGCCAACTGCTCCTGTTAAAAGGCCAGTTGCTCGGGCTCTCTGCTTCGATGACCTTGATGACCCTGTTTCTGAAGCATTTGAATTCTCAGCTATGCCTGAAGTATCTTTGAAGCGAGCAAGAAAGCCTAAAGCCTCAAGAATTATTGTTGACACTGAGATTCGGCGCAGTGCACGTCTGAGCGCTCTCCGTGATGGCTACCGCAAAGTAATAGGTGGCACTTCATTCAAGAAGTCCCACACTTTGAAGAAGTGCAAGACTAGCAGTTTCCAGTCTGAAGATCGTCCTTCTGTACCCCCACCAACTGCTATTGCTGAACTTCAACGCATTGGCGCTCGTCTTTGCATTGCACCAGAGAAGATCTCTAAGGATAAGCTTGTTGCTAATCCTGCCAAGTCCAACAGCAGCGTGGGTTCTGATGATTAGTTACTTCATGCAGGGTTCTGGTCTATGGCGTATCGTAATCGCCATTTATCTTTCTTTCTATGTTTGGAACTATGCGATGCTTGTCTGCTTTGTGGGTCAGTGTAGGTCATTGCATGGCCTACTTTTTATGCTTTTAATATTGGTTTGTAATGAATCAGACAAGGTTTAAGGAGTGGAAAGTGCTATGTTGGAATGTTCGGGGCCTCAATTCTGAAGCGCGTCAGCTTGCGGTTAGGCCAAAGATCGATGAAAGTGGTTGTTCTGTTGTTTGTCTTCAGGAAACTAAATGCATGCATATGGATCAACGTTTCATTAGGAAGTTCTGCCCGAGGCGTTTTGATAATTTTGATTATGTTCCCTCGGCTGGTGCGTCTGCTAGGATGGTGGTTATTTGGAATTCATCCTTTTTCATAGGTTCTTTAATTGAGGCAAAATCCTATGGGATAATTGTGGAGTTTAAATCCAAACATAATTCTGATACATGGTATTTAGTCTCCGTTTATGGCCCGTGTCAAGGCCCTGCCCGTGATGAATTTGTTCAGTGGTTATATAATCTTGATATTCAGTTTGGTGAGAATTGGTTGCTTTTGGGTGACTTCAACTTCATGCGATCGCTTGAGAACCGCAATCTTCCGGGTGGTGATGTTAACGATATCTTCTTGTTTAATGAAATAATTGGTCATTTGGGTCTTGTTGAACTGCCAATCAAGGGTCGTCAATATACTTGGTCGAATATGCAAACTTCGTCGCTTCTCGAACAGATTGATTGGTTTTTCACGTCAGTTGCTTGGACATCCACCCCAACACGATGGTTTTTCCTCTTGCACGCACGACCTCCAACCATGTTCCGTGTGTGGTCTTGATTGCCACATGTATTCCCAAGGCAAAGGTTTTCCGCTTTGAGAATTATTGGGTTGATTTGCCTGGTTTTGCTGACTGTGTTTCTGAGGTTTGGAATAGGCCACTGGCTAAAACATCCATTGCATTAACAATTTCGGCTAAGTTTAAGGCCCTCCGATATGCTCTCAAGAAATGGCATTTAAACCTGTCCACGGTCAAAGCTCTAATTGCTGATTGTAATAAAGTGATTATTTTTCTTGATAATCTTGAGGAATTTAGGCCTTTGAGTTGGTCGGAGTTCAATTTTCATAGAATTGTTAAATTACACCTTGAGGATATCTTACATTGGCAATTTATCTACTGGAAGCAGTGTTGCACGATCAGAAACATCAAAGTTGGTGAGGAGAATTCGAAAATTTTTCATGCCATGGCTACGGAAAGATATCGAAGGAACACTATCTCCTCGATCAAGTCTGTGGAGGGTGATGTGGTCAAGGATCATCAACAGTTGGCAGGGATGTTCTGGGCTGATTTCAATCAGCGAATGGGCCAATCAAAAGGCATTCAAATGGGATTTGAGCTAGACACATTAATTCCCTGGATTGATGGTCTAGAGGAGTTGTCTTTACCGTTCACGGACTCTGAGGTGGATGCGGTAATTAATAATATGCCTACTGATCGTTCTTCCGGACCAGAAGGATTTACTGGACTTTTCTTAAAGAAATGTTGGTCTATTTGAAGGAGGATTTTATGAAGCTTGTGCAAGAATTCTATGAGGGGAAATGTAATTTGGAGTGTCTCAACACATCTCTTATCACCCTCATTCCGAAGAAGCTGAGCCCTGTATATGTTGGTGATTTCCGGCCCATGTCATTGACTAATACATGTTTGAAGTTTTTAACCAAGCTTTTGGCAAATCGTCTTCAAGGTGTGATCTTGAAATGTATTCACCGCAACCAATATGGTTTTCTTCGGTGTCGATCCATTCAGGACTGTCTGGCGTGGTGTTTTGAGTACATCCACCAATGCAAAGCTTCCAAGAGGCCTATCATTCTTCTTAAGCTTGACTTCACAAAGGCTTTCGACACCATTGAGCATGAACTAATTCTTAGGATTTTGAAACGTAAGGGATTTGATGATCGTTGGACAAGTTGGATTGAGAGCATTTTGTCCACGGGCTCCTCTTCGGTTCTTTTGAATGGAGTGCCTGGTAACCATTTTGTCTGCCGTTCGGGTGTTCGTCAAGGAGATCCGTTATCTCCTTTGCTCTTTGTGATCATGGTGGACTTACTTCAATCGGTTGTAAATGAAATATGCTCAAGGAATATTCTCACCTTGCCAATCCCAACCTCCTCGATGGACTATCCGATCGTTCAGTATGCGGATGATACCCTCATCATTCTTCCAGCTATTGACAGCCAGCTCATTGCTTTCAAAGAAATGCTTGAAGTATTTGCTAAATCAACCGGTCTGAAGGTAAATTTTTGTAAGTCCTCTTTGATACCCATCAATATGAGTGATGACGAGGGCAAGCGTGTTGCTTGCTTGCTTGGGTGTGATGTTGGTTCCATGCCATTCACTTATCTGGGCTTACCAATGGGTACTTCCCGGCCAACAATTTATGATTTGTTGCCTTTGGTGGATCATATCGAGCGACGATTATCTGCGTCTTCTTGCCTGTTGAACCAAGGAAGCAGGCTTCAGCTCTTGCAATCTGTTCTTAGTTCTATGCCAATATATTTCTTGTGCACTCTTTCGCTACCGTAGGGCATCTTGAAACTGATTGAGCACATCATGCGGCAATGCTTGTGGAGAGCGAACACGGATACGCCCCGGCAATCATTGGCGGCTTGGGACTTGGTATGTCGTCCTAAATCATTTGGAGGTCTGGGCGTTCTGGACTTGAGCATTCAGAACGATGCCTTGCTGATCAAGCATCTTTTCAAGTTCTTTAATAAGATGGACATGCCTTGGGTATCTCTTATGGGACACTTATTATGCCGCTGCGCCTCCCCAAGTCACTCAAAGCTGCGGTTCTTTCTGGTGGAGGGATGTATTCAAGTTATATGATAAATTTTGCAAGTTGGCAGTTCCACACGTTCGTACAGGAGATACAGTGACCTTCTGGCTTGACCGTTGGCAGCTTGGCAACAATACAGTTATCATGCAACATCAGTTTCCGAGGCTTCACTCTTTCGTGATTGACGACTCTCTCACAGTCAAGGATATGATGGAGCTATCGGACCTAACTGACAATCTCCACCTGCCATTGTCTGCTGAGGCCTTTGAGGAATTTAATCAACTTCAGGTGTTGCTTCCTTTGGTCAACCTTCACGACGGGGAAAAGGATGTCTGGAAATGGCCTTCAAAGTCTGGTGACTATCGGTCCAGGATTTATTACCTGTCATGCTTTTCGGACACAGTGGTTGATCCCATATTCCGGTGGATCTGAAAAATGTTCTTGTACTCTAAAGTTTAAGGTTTGTTGGTTGGCTCCTTTTGATGGATCGCCTGAACACTAGGGACATGATGCAGCGGAGGCATTGGATTATCCAGGATGACACTTGTGTTCTGTGTCACTTGGCCTCTCATGAGGACAGAGCGCATCTCTTCTTTGCTTGCAATTTTAGCCAGCGTGTCTCGAACTACCTGGGTATTTCATGGATTTCTAAACCTAACCAGACCACTTATGAGATGGCTTCTGATGCTAGGAGGGATTTTGGCCTTCCTTTTTTCTCAGAGGTAGTCTTCACTGCCACTTGGAATATTTGGACACAAAGAAATGGGAAGATTTTCAGAAATGAATCACCATCTTTCAGATCATGGAGGAGAATTTTTTTTGCATGACATCTCTCTTTTAGCTCATAGAATCAAATGTAAATATAGCAATAGATTAATCTCTTGGATAGCTGCCTTACCCTAACCACTTCTTTTGTAAGTATTCTCTCTCCTCTCTTGTCTTAACTTTGTAACTTTGTAATACTTTGGTTTTGTGGTTTAATAAAAGACTGTGAGGCTGTTGCCTTGCAGTATATAGTAAAAAAAAGACCATCCTAGAAGGGGGCACCCCTAGTTCTCGCATTCACCGAGACAAGGGGGATGCGCTGGCATTTCCTATTTGGCGCCACAGGCGCCAGTTAAATTGTTAACTGGCGCCTGTGACGTCCGTAAATGGGCCGGCCCATCTAGGTGCCGGTTCTCGTTTCTTTTTGAAAATTCTATGAACTTTTTTGAAATTTAATGAACATTTGTCTTGAAAATGGCTGAACTTTATTTTATTTATGAAGTTTTTTCAGTTTGATGAACTTTTTCTAAAAATACATGATTTTTTTTCAATTTCTATGAACATTTTTCAAATTTAATGAACTTTTGCTAAGTTGGATGAACTTTTTTCAATTTGAATGAACTTTTTTTCAAATTAATGAACTTTTTCAAAATTTATGAACCTTTTGTCAATATATGAACGTATATTTTTCAAATGGATGAAGTTTTTTTCTTTAAATCTGTAAACCTTTCTTCATTTCATATTTTTATTTTCGTAAAAAAATAAAAAAAACTTGGGGCAGCACGCTAGTGGCCGGCCCATGCTAGCAGCGCTGCAGGCGCCCAGGCGCGGGATAGGAGCTCCCGGATGCGCTCGCATCTGGGCGCCCCTGATGGGCCGGCCTAGCAGCGGGAGTCACAGCCTTCTTTTTTTATAATATTTTTAGTTATAATGAAAAGTACAAAAGGCAAAAATGGTAACGGAAATTTGAAAAAAGATGAATAGGTATTAAAAAATGTTGAAAAAAATTTGAACAATGTTGAATAAGTTTAAATATTGAACAAGCATTTGAAAAACAAATGTTGAGTAGATATTAAAAAAAGTTGAACGAGTATATGAAAAATGTTAAATAGGAATTTCAAAATGTTGAAAGCGTATTGAAAATGTTGAACAAGTATTTGAAAAATGTTTAATAGGTATTAAAAAATGTTGAACAAGTATATAAAAAATATAGAACAAGTATTTGAAAATGTTGAATAACTACTAAAAATGTTGAACAAGTATGTGAAAATGTTGAATAACTATTAAAAATGTTGAACAAGTATTTGAAAAATATGTTGATTAACTATGAAAATGTTGAACAATTATTTAAAAAATGTTGAATAAGCATTCGAACAATGTTGAAAGTGTGTACAAAAAATGTTTTTGACATGTACAAAAACGGAGAATGAAAACAAAAGTAACACAAAAGAAAAGAAGAAAAGGAGAAGAAAAAAGAAAACCCAAAAAAAGAAGAAAGAAATCAAACAAATAATGTTTAACACTGCGGGTAGCTACTTTATACCTCAAGTACACCGCGCCCAGCTACATGAAAACATGCTTCAGTGTAGCTTAGTGGCTAGTACCGCTGTGCTCTGCCTTGGAGAAAAGGGATCGAATCTCGGGCTAGGCATTTTCTTCTCTGTTTGATTTTTTTTAAGATTGCGCGCGCTTAACGGCC
>NC_041391.1:278668279-278893414 GCF_002162155.2 Triticum dicoccoides
TCCTATTCGCCGCTTACTGCGGCAAGTTGTCGCGCCTTTGCGCAGGGCACAGCTCACCCTGCGCCGGCCCATTTGTGGTTGTTTCTCTTCTTACGAGATTAAAAACAACAAAAAGAGTTCGCGCTACGGATCGAACCCAGCACGTACTGTAGATGCACAAGCCATGCTAGCCACCCCGACTGGCTCATGCAAGTTAACAAACCACAACGCGAAATTTAAAGAAACACACAACAGCGACAAAACTTAAAACCAGTGCACAGAATTTCCAAAAAACATTTGTTCCTTCTACTGGTTTTTTCGGGTTCTCTTCACTGTCTTTTTCAGTTCTTTCGTTTTATTTTCTTTTTAAATTAAAATATTGCTCAGAATTTTCAAAAAAAATCTTGTTGTCAAAATTTGTTCATATTTTTGAAATAATGTTCACATTGTCAAAATTTTGTTCACAGTTTAAAAAATGTGCTTGTTTTCATATTTTCAGGTACAATTCAAAAAGATGTTTAAACTTCCAAAATTTGTTCACATTTTTGAAAATTTGTTCTCAATTAAAAAAATGTTTGGAATTTCGAAATTTGGTCATTGCTACAAAAAATGTTTTTGGAGTTTTGTTCCTGTTCTGGAAAATGTTCGAAATTTAGAATTTCTTTCACATTTTCTAAAATTGTTCGCATTGTTAAAAAATGTTCGGAATTTCCAAAGAGAATCCTGTAGAAAAATGCTTAGAGTTTCAAAATTTTGTTTGCATTTTCAAAAATATTCAAGAAATTTAAAAAATGTTCGAAAATATTCAAAAATGTTCGCATTTTCTAAAATTCAAAATTTGTTTGTGTTGTGCAAAAAGTTTACAATTTTCGATTTTGTTTGTTTTTCTAAAATTATTCTGAATTTCTAAATTCATTCGTTTGTTCAAAAAGGTTGGAGGTTCGAATTTCTTGTTTTTTCGAAATTTGTTCATTATTTGAAATTAGTTCAGACTTTCAACAAATGTTCAGAACTTTCAACAAATGTCCCTTTTTCAAAAAAATGCTCATAAATTTTAAAATGTTCAGAACTTTCAACAAATGTTCTTATTTTAAAAAATATTGCGGCATCTTTTGTTCAAAATTTTCACAAGTTTTCAAAAGATGTTCAGGCGTTACAAAAGTAGTTCCCGTTTTTAAAAAATTGTTCGCAAAGTGCAAAAAATGTTCATGTTTTGATTATTTCGTAGTTTCTGAAAATATCCAAGTTTCCTAACCTGTTCACAAGTATCAAAAAATGTTCGTGTTTTTAAACTTTGTTCGTGAATTTCAAAATATGTTCGCATCTTCAAATTTTGGTCTATGTTTCTTTTTTGGTGTTTCTTTTTCTTTTTATTTTTCTTTTATGTTTCTTTTCTATTTTATATTATTTTTAGAAAAAAGTTCAGAATTTTTGTAAAATGTTCATGCTTTTATAAACATATCAGAATTTAAAATTTTAGTGTTTTTAAATTATTTTCATAAATTCTAAATTTGTTCCTATTTAACAAAATTTGTTCGTGTACTAAAAAAATTGTTTTCAAAAGTTATTTTTTTTCTAAAAACTGCTCACTAATTTCCAAAAATGTTCTAGCTTATAAAAGATGATAAAATTGAAGGTAGTTTTTCAAATTTTGTTCATAATTTCAAAAAATGTCCGCATATTAAAACAATTGTTTATGCTTTTTCAAAAAAATGTTTCGAATGTTTCTGCTCAAACATTTCATAACTTCTCAAAACCCGTACGGTATTTCAAAAAATGTTCCTGTTTAAGAAAATTGTTCCCAAATTCTAAAAATTGTTCATCTTTTCATTTTTTGGAGTTTCCAGAAACTTTCCCAGTTAAAACCTTCATAAATTTCAAATAAATGTTCATGTTTTCAAATTTTGGTTGGGAGTTTAAAGAATGTTTGCGTTTGCCCAATTTTATGTTGGAATTTCTAAAAATGTGCCCGTTTTGAAAAAAATGTTTCTGATTTCGAAAAATGTTCGTGCTTTTCTAAAAGAAATCAGTTTTTCTAAAGCAATTCGCCAATTTGAAAAGTGTTTGCATTCACAAAACACTCAGTTTTTTTAAAACAAATCATTCAAAATGCTGAAAATTATTCGGATCTGCTCTGTGGGGTTGATTCTTAAAATATGGACAGTGCTACCTTGTGAGTAACGCGCGCTAGGTCAGCCGGTGGCAGCTGTTGATCTGTAGCATGAGGTACAAAGTTTGATTCCAGGCTAGGTCAATTTTTTGTTGTACTACAGTACACAAGTTCGCTGGCAGTCATGGGCCGGTCTAGTCGGAGACCGCCTATGCAAAACGACGCCATTTTGCCACAGAGAGTGGCGTATAGGGCCACAGAATAGTTCGGTGCCTTAAGGGCCCGAACAGCTCCCTAGACAAACATTTGCTCAATTGCATCTTACGTGAAACAGTCGTTCACTCGCGAAAACTTATACGTCTAACAAAATGAAAAGGAACGAAAATTTCAAGAGACATGAAATGAAAACCAACGAAAATATGAAAAACTTCATGAAAAATCAAAAAAGAAAAAAATATTTGAGAAACGTTCATCAATTTGAAAATTTTCATCCATTTGCAAAAAAAGTTCATTGATATGGAGAAAGCTTATCAATTTTTAAAAATTTCACAAAATTCAAGAAAATCTCATTTATTTTAGAATAATCACAGATTTGAAAAGAGTTCATCAATTTTAAAAAAGTGTTCATTGATTTTCAAAAAATGTTCATCCATTCTATATAAAACAAAAATTTGAAAACAATCATCGATTTTGAAAGAAAAAATAATAGATTTGAAAAAGATTCTTGGATTTTGGTAAGAGTTCACGAATTTAAGAAAAGAAAAAAAAGAAGAAAAGAAGAACAAAAGGAAGGAAAGAAGAAGTATGTAATTACAATACGTGTGGTGTCCCAAGTGGTTACTGCAGTTTATCGAAAACAAGGAGATCGCAGGTTTGAATCACGCTGCACATGTGTATTTTGCAGTTTAACAAAAATAAATTTAATGGTTGGCCTATTGTGGAGGGGGGTTGCTCCCGATTGCACAAACAGTAGTAATAGGCGCAAAAGGCGTGATATAGAAAAATGGTGGACTCATGGGCAACAACCCATCGTGTTGCCTCTTTTTTTCGTTTGATCGTTCAAAAATTTACCCGGCAATTCCTATTTTGTCGGTAGGTCACTGTCTAGTGACATAGCGCATACCCTTGCGCGCCTGCGGGCTGTCCTAGTTTGGTCTTTCCCCTACCTGGTCTTAGGAAACTTCTAGAACATCCCATGAGTCGGTTTTCCTTTTATTTCTTTGTTTTTTCCTTTGACTTTTCTTTCTTTTATATTTATGATTTTCCCTTCTTTTCTTATTTATTTCTTTTTCTTTTTCGTTTTTTCCTTCTCTTTTCCTCGAGTTTATATCTAATTTCCTTTTGCTTTTTTTTTGTTTTCATTATCTTTATTTTCCTACTTTTTTATTTTTCATCTTTGCAAACATCTTTTTCAATTACGCAATTTTTTGAGAGAGTGAACATTGTCTTAAATTTCGAACATTTTTTGAACTCAAGATTAATTTAATAATAAACGTTGAATAATTTGTCTAACTCGTGGATATTTACTTATTATTTTGCCGAACATTCTGTCTTTAAAATTCTGCACATTTTTCTGAAACTTGTGAACAGTTTTTTTAATAGGCGAGCATTTTTGTATCGATGAACCTTTTTCTGAATCGGCAATTTTTTTAATCAATGAACATTTCTTTGAATCTGCAAACTTTTTTTTGAATCTTTGAACCTTTTGAATAAACTAACAATTTTTTAACTGAGGAACGTTTGTTTGAATCAGTGAGCACTTTTTAGTAGATTACCATTTTCTGAATTGATGGACATTTTTGTTTGAGATACATTGTTTTTGAAATGCATGAACATTTTGAATCAGCGAACATTTTTTGAATCAACAAACTATTTTTGTAATTCAAGATCATTTTTTTTGTGAACCATTGTTAAAAAAGTCCTGAACATTTTTTGGGATTAAGGAAATATTTGTTCTAATTCACAAACCTTTTTTTAATCCTGAATATTTTTTTCTATTTGACGAACATTTCATGATTTCTATTCTTTTCTGGAAAACTCCAAATTATTTAAGTAATAAAACTAAAAATGGGAAAAAAAGAAAAAAGGAAATAAAAAAAGGTTGGCGTCCAGTCCCGCTAATTGGCCGGACGTATAGGGCGCGCGGGAGGGGAGTAGGTGCGCGCTGCATTGTTCGCCAGCGTGTCATGATAAGAGCCATTGACGTTTCTCAAGAAAAAAATGGCCATTGACTAGTTGCCCTTTGACCTACCCCTAAAAAAATTGCCCTTTAACCCATTTGACTAATTTGACAGGTGACCAAATTGTCTGTTGGCTTTGTGCGTCAAAACAAAACAAAGATGTGCATTTGGCATAAATTCATGAATTCCAAAAAAATCATGAATTTGGAAAATTTTCATGATATTTAATTTGAAAAAGTTTGAAACTTTGAAAAAAGTCCTGATTCTGAATTTGTAAAGTGTTCATGAATTCAGGAAAAATATATTATGCATCTGAAAAAAGGTGCACTATTCCAAAAAAACTCATGAATTTTTTAAAAATCACTGACTTGAAAAATACGTCACAGATTTGAGAAAGTTCATGAACTTGAAAAGAGTTTCACGATTGAAAAATAAAATAAAATAGATAAAGAAAAACTGGTCAAACAAACACACAAAACCAGTAGCAAACAACCTGTGGAAAGCTAGTAGAAGCTTTCTAAAACCAGGAAAAAAACCAGGAGCGAGATTCCCCGCTCGAGCTTCCTGTTTGCACGCAACGCCTTGTATGAGTCGGATCATATATAATTATCGAGTGGGTTGTTGTGCGCTTTGTACTATTAAGGGATTAATGGGTGCTTTAGGTGTCAAATAGGAAATGCTTTTATTGGCGCAGTTGCCACATCAGGTCCTCGAAATTAAGAGCATGCCTGTCGATCTACCATCATTAAATTCCTAGCATTCTCTCCTAGCGTCTCCCGTTGCAGATGGCTTTAGCGCACGTCCTTAGCACCGCGTTGCAGATGACCTAATCTTCTTGCCTACCGTCACTCACACCCCACATGGACGCCGGGTTGGTGAACGGTTTGAATAGCACGTTAACATGTACTCACGCTGGTGTGGTAACCATACTATCCATCTATTGCTTTTCAAACAGTCCAGATGCGACACTAAAGGTGTTTGATCTAATACGTGTATTTACCACCACGCCGCACAAATCAAAATCTTCCGGTGAATTGGCGTGTAGAAAATTGAGAAAATAAAGTTAAGAAATGAATTGGTGATGTGACTTGCTTTTTCAATAATATATGGTGCTTGTGAAGTTTCTTTTTGTGAGCAACAACTTACATTTGAGATTGTTATGCGATACATGTGATTGCTAAAAATAGGAAGGGAAAGAATCATCTCAACAATTTGAGAAGGATCCGAAAAATAGTGTTCCTAGCTAAGTTGTGGGCTTTCTGGATTTGATTTCTAAAAATATGTTGAAAGATAGCATCGATCGCGCGTCCCTTCTGGCAAATGAGACTAATAGTGGGTCTCAATTGCCATTTGAGTATATTTAAACTTTATTTAATTATCCCGCAAAAAAACTTTAGTTAATTGCTTGGAAAACAATAGCATTATCTGATGAGATGTGGCAACCATGTGTTTGCTAGCAAGATGGCATCAGCCTCAGCATCCTCAGGGGTCATAGCGGAAGAAGTAACTTCCTGAATGAATTATTCATTTATGAACCGAGGCTCATCTTTCAAGAAAATACTAGAAAAATTGAAAGAAAAAACTTTTCTTTTGTCAACCAAGACATTCAAATGTGTAATTACCAGGCAAAATTTCATCGTGTTCGGACATCCTATGAGCTCGTGGCAAAAAACACAAAAATGTTCTGAACAGTGCGTGAACAGTAAATTTTCTCACGTACCCTAATTTTATTTTCTCGCCGAGAGCTACTCAGATGTCCAAACACCATCAAATTTGGCACAAACATCACGCACTCGAAATACCTTCCACGCCAAAGAAAATAGTTTTTTTTATTTTTTCTAGTACTTTTTTAATTTACTGTTCACGCAAGGGAGCAGATGAGCTCGGGAGCCGAGTTGTCATGTCCCTTCCTGCACTTCTATTGTAGATTAGAGCTGGTTGGCTTGATACCGAATATGAGCTGCAAGTCCCATACATAGGGACGAATCGATGAGAAGCATATGTGGTACATCAATTTTTTGTTCTCTCTCAGTAGTTGTATGAAAGAGCTATGATACATTAGAAGAGGGCAAAATAGAGTTTATAGACCCATGACAGTCTATTTATTAAACTATCATTTTTTAGTTAGTACTTTTGATTCCAAATGATTACCAAGATTCACTCCATTGCTTATATGATATGTAGTTATAAGTTCACTTGCAAATTTTATCACTCTACCATTGTTCTGTCGAGAGATATTTTGTTTCAATGAACTTGATCATGTGGACATTGTCAAGTACATGTACCAAAGCCTTTATCAGCTAATGGGAACCTGAACTATAAGAACTCAAGCTATGTTTCCTCTGGCGACTAGAAAAAATCAAGCGCTATTTCCTCGGGCGATATATTTTATTTGACGTGACACTCTGCGAGGCCCCCGCATCGCCCACCACCCAGGGCGACTCGGGCAGCGGCGAGATCTACTCCGCTAGGTCCCTCTCGCACCTTCGCTTCCCCCTCGCCGCCACCATATGGACTCGGCCGGGCTAAGCCCATGCAGATCCGACGGCGTCCGGGGCCCTGGCACCCTGGTGTGACTTGTTCTCGGGTGGGAGGCTCGAGCGATGGGTGGACGGTGCGGCGCTCCTCCGCCGCGTCGCTAGGCCCGGTGGTGGTGGGAGGGCGGCGGTGGTCGTGGTTGTGCGCCCATGTCACCGCAGCCCTCTTCTTCAGGGATGGGATCCTACCCAGATTCATGGAGGAGGCGTGGTGGTCGCAGCGCGGGCGCACACACGAAGGTGGCGGCCAATCCGGCAGCAGGATCAACCATGATGGTGCTGGAGGCTACCTATGGTGGTCGGGTGTCCTTCATGTTGATCTTGTCCGGTGGGCGGCTTGGCGGCGCCTCCGGTCAGGTCCGATCTGGCCGGTGCAGCCGGCGGTGGTGGTCACTCCTCCGTCGGAGGTGGTCGGCCTGAGGCTGGATGGTCAGATCTAGAGATCCATAATCTAGTTCCGGCTACGAGTCGGGATGACATAGTTGCCAGTGAAAACGAGCCGATGGCAGGCGATGGCGGTGTTATTCGCCATTACCTTGATGAAGGCATCGTTGTGCAATGACTATTGACCCAATCGTGCTGCTCCGGGGGAAACTCTAGGATCTGGTCTTCCAGATCGGAAGATGACGGTACTGCGATGTTGTTTCTCTCTTGGGAGCATCATTTATGGAGCAGCGCTCGAAGACAGAGGCAAGAGGTGGAGCGGCTTCGTCTTGCACGGAATGGAGATGTCAAGTCATGCCTGGCTGACAGGTGCTACGCTGTGTCATGCCTGGTCGGCAGGTGCTATGCATGACAGATCTTCTGGAATCTTCGCGTCTGGATGGACGAGCGCGGGGCGGTGGCGCTATTAGGCGATGTGGTTGCGTCGACGTATGGACGGACTGACAAGGATGATGCGGATCTCTCTCCTGAAGATGGGTCAGCGGTCCGATGATGATGGCGGCATCTAAAACGTGTGCATGTGTGGTGTACACTTTAGGTCTGCTGCACCGGTTGTTCGATCCGATACGTTATGTGGATGGATCGGTGACGACACTGGTTTAGATTTGGGGAGTGAAAGCACTCCACGTAATCGAGTTTTATAGGTGTGAGTGGTGGCTTCGGGTGGTTTGATGTATGTTCTTGTTAGAGGATCTCTAGCAGACCCCTTAAAATCGCAAATTGTAAAACTGGGATACGGGTCGGAAAAAATGCATTTTAAGGGTTCATTTTAGCTACGGCTGAACAGATATTGTAAAACAAACTGTAAAACTGAGATAAAGAGCTCCTTCCTCAAGTCCAGCCGCTGCCACCCCTTTCGCCAGCGGACCGCGCCGGCCACACCCAACCCCGTCGGCCGCGTCTCGTCGCCCGCCAGCCGTGCCCCGTCCCTGTCGGCCGCACCCCATCACCCGCCGGTCATGCCCCGTCGCCCGTCGGTCACGCCCCGTCACCAGGCCGTCCGCGCCCAGCCTCGCCGGACACGCCCCGTCGCCTCCGGCGTCCACGCCTTGCTCTATTGCCAGCCACGCCGGCCGAGCCGTGCCCCTTTGCCTGCCGCGCCGGGAGGATTCCGGCGGCCAGGCTGAGGCCACGGCGATGTCAACCTCGTCCAATTCGAACCGGCGGCGATCGATTGCAGCGTCTAGCGGCCTTTCCCGGTGTGCGGTGATGAATTCTGGTGAGTTTAGGGCAGATTCCGGCAAACTCCGCGGTGGCGTGTTTGCTCCGACGAGGTTTGACCAGTATACGGGGCCCCTTAGGTTCGACCTTCCAACCTCCAAATATAAGGGTTTCGGGTGCACATTTTTGGTGGCCCTTAAAAATTTTACGGGTTGGACTACTTTTATGGTTTCTGTTCTGCACACTTTTTTCGACAAAACTGTAAAACGCAAAAATTATGCGGGTTTGACCACTTATACGGGGGTCTGCTAGAGATGCTCTTAGACCTTGGTGAAATAATAAATAAAGATAGCCGCATGCATCGCTTGATGCAGAGGCAGGGGGTTTTAAACCTCCTTTTCCAAAAAGAAAAATATTGGTTGTATTTTGTGACTATATATGCTTGTTTGCGTGGAATATGAGCGTACTTTGTATTAAGATGTTATACGAAAATACTAGTTTTTGCAATTGAATGCAAATATAATTGCGAATTTTTTGACTAAAATATGAGACTTGTTTGCGATGTAGTACAAAATATTTTGAGAATTTTTTAAATAAAATATTATAACATTTTGCGACAATATGAAATACGGTACTTGTACATATTTTTTCCGCAGGAATGTAATTTTATCCAATGCGTAGATGATTTAGGCTCGTTCGTGGAAGGGTATATAATACATGGGTAGATACCATTGCTACATAAGTAACGGGAACGGCGTTTTCGCACCCCGAGCGCAGCTGTTCTTGGAATCTTTTTGTTTGAATGGTAATACGTCTCTCATTCATAAATACAGGTCAAGCTACAAGCCACATAGATACCGATTTGATAAAACTGAAAACAAAAACACTAGCCTTTGCACAAACGATTCCTTGAGGCTGGCTCACACTTGTCACCCGCCTCTAGCATCACCGTAGCAGCCACCAAAGAAAATGCAATCGGTCTTTCTGCAACAAGGAACTGTGGCCGCGTAGGGAGCGACACGTGTCGTAGTAGAGCCCCCGATGTAGCATGTCACATCATCCTGTCTAAATCATGTACATGTACGTACAACCACGCTGCAAAAAATACGGGCACATACATCATTCGGGCGAGGTCTCGAAAGCATACTTGCGCATACGCAACAACGGCATCTTGTTCATCGTCAGCCAGTCGTCTAGGTAGGTGAGGTGAAAGCACAAGTGTTCCCTTGATGGTTTTCGTAATTAATGCCAATATATCTTTTCTTGGACTGATAGTTTTATCTAGTATATTTCAGACAAGTTCAACAGTGGCATGGCAAGGAGAAGAGGATGTGGACCCCCTTCAAAATGCTAAGGACATAGATTGGCAAAATCTCAAGACTCTATATTTTTGGTTAAGTGATCCAAGATCACATTGAGTGCATAGGAAAGACAATACTATTAAAAGGGGATGGGGTTTTGATTATGATCTATTTGCTCAAGTGCTTAGTGATATTGGTCCAAAACCCTTAACCACTTTCTCTATCCAAATATGTCCAAAACGCTACAATCCAACTCGGCCCCACCGAAATTTCTCCATCCGGACCCGCCGAGTTCATCTGGAAACGACCACTTCCAAACCCTAACAAATCGGATCCGTTGATATGGTTCTCGGTCCCATCGGTTTTGCCCGCCAACCTTCTGTAACCAGTTGCAAATATTTCGGTCTCACCGAGTTTTGCAATCGGTCCCGCCGAGACGGCTTGGCAATCCTTCTGTAACTTGTTGCAATAATTTTGGTCCCACTGAGTTTTGCAATCGCTCCCACCGAGACGGCATGCCAACCTTTCTGTTGTCTTGTTGCTTCATTTCAGTCCTACCATGTTGATGCAATCGGTGCCACCTAAATGAAGCTTGACCTAATCATTGCACATCGGTTCATCCGAGACCTCCAACATTCATATGTTTTACACAGGTCGGTGCCACCGAGATTTCTGATCGGTGCCACCGAGTTGGGTCAAAAGGGTTTAACGATTGGATTTCGTGTGGAGGCTATTTATACCCCTCCACCCCCTCTTACCCAGTAAGAGAGCCATCAAAACGTGTTTACACTTCCACTACTCATTTTCTAAGACAGAACCACGTACTCATGTGTTGAGATCACAAGATTCCATTCCTACCATTTGAACCTTGATTTCTAGCGTTCGCGAAGTTGCTTTCCACTCAAATCCTTCTTCCACCATAGCCAAATCTGAGAGAGAGAGAGAGAGAGAGAGAGAGTTGAGTGTTGGGGAGACTATCATTTGAAGCACAAGAGTAAGGAGTTCATCATCAACACACCCTCTATTACCTTTTGGAGAGTGGTGTCTCCTAGATTGGTTATGTGTCGCTTGGGAGCCCCCCGACATGATGTGGAGTTGAACCAAGAAGTTTGTAAGGGCAAGGAGATCGCCTACTTCATGAAGATCTACCGGAGTGAGGCAAGTCCTTCGTGGACGGTGGCCATGGTGGGATAGACAAGGTTGCTTCTTCATGGACCCTTTGTGGGTGGAGTCCTCCGTAGACTTGCGCAGCCGTTACCCTTCGTGAGTTGAAGCCTCCATCAACATGGACATACAATAGCACCACATATCGAAGCCACACCAAAAATTCTCCGCATCTCCATTGCGTTTGCACTTTCCAATTCCCATCTCTTTACATTCTTGCACTTGCATGATTTACTCTTTTTGCTGCCCATACTCTTGTTATGCTTCTGTAAAATGTATTGTGTGCCTATTAACATGTGCTAAACTCAACCTTAACTTGAAGAATCTTAAAAAAATTACGACTTTCAAATCACCCCTACTCTAGACCCCTCTTCTCGATATTTCAATTGGTATAAAAGCTTTGGTCTCCATTGCTTTGGTTTAATCACCATTGGAGGAAGATGGATGAGTCTATGTTCATGAGTATAAGACATAGAGTGCTTATTCTTGATGGGAAGTTTTATGGCTCTTGGAAAAAATGAAATGCTTGAGATTTTCAATGAATATATTTTGCGCCAGTATATTCTTAGCCCTTATGTGCCTCTTATTGATCCTTTGCATCCTACCCCCGATGAGTGTCTTGACATGGTTCGCAATCTTAGAACGGTTAATCTTATCATTAGAGGACTGCCTAAAAATGTGCTTGTTTGCTTGCAAAACTTTGAATGCGCATACACTATATAGAATTATCTTGAGGAACACTTTCCGAATTATTCCTTGCAAAATATAGATGAAATTATTCACAAGTCTATTGCCTTTCATAAGATGAAGCCTAGTGATCCTAAGTTTTATGAATGTCTATTTGAGCTCAGTGGTCTTATGCGTGCTAAGGGTGATGTTGGAACCATTTTCAACATTATCACGGGAACAATTAGTATTCATAAACTTGCACATTGTCATGGTCATAAATCTAACGAATTACTTGAACTAGGTGATGATTACAAGCATGATGATGATGACATTGAGCATGGATATTATGGTGAGGATGAAAAATTAAACATCAAATGTGAGAAGACTACGAGGAATCTTAGTCTGATGGCAAATCTTCGAAATTACATATCCGGAGGAAAAGAGTGGATTCTTGATAGTGGATGTACCGACCACATGGCCGGAGATAAAGACATGGTCTGTGAGCTCGCTAAAAATGATGGTCCACGCAAGTATGTGACTTTTGGAGATAACTCCAAGGGCAAGGTACTTGACCTTGGTAAGGTGGCCATATCCAATGATAGCTCTATTCAAAATGTTATGCTCATTACATCTCTTGGTTACAATCTTCTTTCCATATCTAGACTACCTGATTTTGGTTTCAATGTTCTATTTACCGAAGTAGATTGCCAAGTGTAAGGAGCGGCACGTGTTGTAGTAGAGCCCCTGATGTAGCATGTCACGCCGTCCAGTCTAAATCATGTACATGTGCATACAATCACGCTGCAAAAAATATGACCACATACGTCACCCGTGCGAGGTCTCGAACGCGTACTCACGCATACGTACAGACTAGGGTCAACGGACGGCTACACTGGATGGTGGGGGTACACAGCAAGGGTGTCCTATTCATCATCAGCCAACCGGATAGGTAGGAACTTAGGAAACATCATTTTGTTCATCAAGAGCCAAGCGACTAGGTTGGAATGTATCCTTTTCATTGGGAGCCAACCGGCTTGGACAAAACAGCCAAAATGGGGTCCTGTGTATTGACCCCCCACCGTCTGGGGGTGTGGTGTACCGCAAAACGGACGAAATGGGGTTCTGTTCAATTGCCTACGGTTGAAACGGGGTCCTGTTCATTGATCCCCATCGGCTGGGGGTGTGGCGTACCCCAAAACGGACGAAAGGGAGTTTTTTCCAACCGCCTATGGTCGAAACGAGGTTGTGTTCATCGGGAAGGGTCTGGTGTACCGCAAAACGGACCAAACGTACTTCTTTTCAACCACCTACGGTCGAAACGGGGTCTTGTTCATTGGGAGGGGTCTGACGTACCGGAAAATGGGACTCCATGGGCTACTGTTCATCCGTTGTTGACTTCCTACAGCCTCCATGAGCTACTGTTCATCCACCGCCAACTGCCTACAACCTCAACGTGATCATGTTCATCCACTCCCAACCGGCTGGGGTGTGACGTACCGCGGCATAGCCTCCTCTGGGTCCTGTTCATCCAGCACCAACCGCCTAGACAGTCGGGGTCCTGTTCATCCAACCCCCATCGGCTAGGGTGCGGCGTACAACGGGTGATAACAACGGGAACTATTCATCCATAGCCAACCAATTGGATAGGTCACTCACCACGTCTCATGCAAGGGGCTCGATCGATGCAAGTCTCAACTCGATCTACTACGTATATCACGTGCGCAGTAGCAAAGGGCACTATTCATCGAGAGGCAACCAACTAGCTAGGTCAACTCACGTCTCGCAACACATCGATTGATCGGTCCAGCAAAGTATGTATGTGCACGAGTCTCGCTCGCATCGATTTAGTAAGCAGCGAAGGGATCGACCGCTCAGGTTCAGTTACCACTGAAGGGATTGATCGGCTTTAGTTAGATGCGAAGGAATCGCTCAGGTTAAGTTAGCAACAAAGGGTCGCTTGTGTTCAGTAGGTAGTGCAAGGGATCAATCGCTCATGTTCAGTACATATGTAGTGCGAGGGGTCTATTGATCGCTCGGTTCAGTAAGCGAACGCCTCGCTCGAGTTTAGTTAGCGAAGGGCTCACACACGTGCACGAATGAGAGAAACGGGCAAAAACCACTACATTACTCGGCCACGACCACCCACCGTATACCAGGAACTCCCCAAAAAATTCCTCGCCCTTACTTCTACCACGATTTTTTACGTCATGGATGGCCCAAAGAATGTTAGGCAGGTGCTCCTTCGGCCTGCCCAGGGCGAAAATCCCATTTTCTATCATAGAATTAAGAGCCCACCACATCTCATATGATACATTTTTTTGTCACAATTATCGCCATGGAAGTGTCACATCCATGACAGAAAAAGTTTTCATTCAGACCATAATGTCATGGGAGTGTTTTTTTGTAGTGCTAGGATGCCTCTCGGCCACGATGTCATAATGACGACAGTTACCCAATGGCAGAATAATCTAGTTAAATACGGCAGTTACCAGTAGTAAATGCCATGAAACACTCGACCACACCTTAGGCCATGAATAGCATTAATACAACTCATTATGTACCCATACCTGGCGCACTCTATATAAGCCGGGAGGGAAGCCATGGTTTGAAGGTTGAACATCCACACATTGTACCATACGCCAAGAGTAAAGAGCACTACAGGAGTAGGGTATTACCTCCACTGTAGAGGGCCCGAACCTATATAATTGCTTCAGTGTACTCCCAACCGCACCATTCGCTACGATTACCTCTACATTCATACCCCTTTAGTATTGTTAGGATTATATCCACGATAGTTGACGCCCACCACGGGGAAAGTGTCTAATGATGTATCTTGGCTATATGCATCACAGAAAATGATATGATTAAGAAATGTACCTCCATGTTTATGAGTCCCTCTTGCAAACAATATGTACACCAGCAAGGGATCAACATGCACGTGAGTGTGATGCATATACTTACCTTGTGGTGTTGAGCTGACTTTGGAAAGACTGGACCTGAGAAAATAGGGTTAGATAACACAAGAACACTCCTAATAAAGCCTGTTAAGGAACCACAAGAATACTAAGACTGGGATGACATGTAATGGGTGAGTACCGAGTACTACATTTAGATATAGACATGTCCCCAGAGATTTAAAGATGTGCAATGAATTCCAAAGATTTTTCTCCCTTAGACATGGACCCTTTATCCCCCTGAATCTAATATTGGATAATGGGAGAAGGTAGGGTGAGATAAATTAGAGCAAGATAGGGTAATATCAACCAAAATCTGAGCAACAAGAATTTTAGCAATAGCTAAGATTAAACATATTGACATGTCTTTCCCCTCTAAAAGACACATGACTTCTCTCCTCTTTGTTAACAAGCATCTATAGAAGAGCTTGGATGTGCTCATGATAAGCTTTGATGTGCTCTCTCTCTCTCCCCATTTGACATCAATTTCCAAGAAGGGCACTTTTGGAGCATGAGTCAAGTAGGTGTGGTCCTTGAGAGACATTATAAAAGCGGTATGTATTGTATATGCTTATAGAGGGAAGAATCATTGAGTGGAGTTGAAGGAAATAGGCAGTAAGAACTGGCAAAACATTTTCTCAGTGTTGAAATCGGTGACGCTGATTCGTTTTCCGTTGGTGGCTCTGAAATGACAGAGGCTCAGAAGGTACCGATCGGTGAGACCGGATTAGTCCATGTCGGTTGTACCGATGAACTATTCACAAGGAGACTTGTATTTTGGTAAAGCCGAGAGGTCTGGATCGGAGGGACCGAGTTCAACACAGAGTAAAGATTTTGTCAACTCATCTCACTTGGCAAAGGAAATCTCACAAGGATTTGCAAGGAATTACCAAAAAGATTAGTAATGAATTTTCAATAGAAACCCAAAAGGATAAAATAGATCTAGATGAAGTTTTTTTGGACAAAATAGCAAGAATAATATGCAAATGAAAAAGGAAACTGAGCAAAAGAACATTACATAACTTCATCCGGAAAGGGTCGACGACAAAGTCACCTATGTTAGAGTATATTGACTAAGGAGTCAAGTGATACTTGATCATAGGTCATACTCATCGTTTAAGTCAAAATGGGGTTACCTTTTTCGTTTAAGCATTTTGATGTATTCACATCTTGTTGAGTTGCTTTAGCTCATGACTTGAAGCAAAGCTTCTCTAATATGGAATGACATACCTTGGGTTGTGGTGTTGATCTTGATCATGTACTCGAACTTGTGTTGGATGCTCAAGGTTGATGTTGTCCATTAAGAGTTGGGAGCACGCTAGTGGTTTGAGTTCATATTCCTACATGGGTTAGTCTTGCAAGGAAGAGCACTTGTGTATCCGAAATGACAATCATGAAACTTGATACCAATTGAAATTTGATATATTGAAATAGCCAAAGGATATGTTAAGTGAGTTCATGCTTCCTTGTATTCAACAACCACATCATCGAGACTTGGTGATGTAGAGATTGCTCAAAATGTGAGTGGCTTGCAATCTCATAGATTTGGGCTCATCCAAGTACCTACAAGAGTTATATAACATGCAAGGGTACAAATATAGATCCAAGACATATGATTATCATCATAAGAGAAATATTAAGGATTTGTCATAAAAATGCTCATGCCTTGCATGTATCCAAATGGAGTTTCTACTCCAAGTTTGAGTCATCAATGATATTCAATTCACCTCTCAAATGGCAAAACACTTTCTCATCAAGCGGTTTGGTGAATATAACCGCCAATTGCTTATCGGTACAAACATGCTTAAGATCGATGTCTCCTTTAGCAACATGATCTTGAATGAAATGATGACAAACTTCAATATGCTTAGTTCAAGAATGTTGCACGGGGTTGTGAGCAATCTTAATAACACTTTCATTGTGACAAAGCAACGGAACATGTTTCACATGTAACCCATAGTCCTTAAGAGTTTGGGTTATCCAAAGTAATTGAGCACAACATGATCCGTCGGCAATGTATTCCACTTTGGCAGTGGATAAGAATACTGAGTTTTGTTCTTGGTGGACCAAGACACAAGGGATCTAACAAGAAATTGACAAGTACCCAAAGTGGACTTTCTATCAACCTTGTCACCAGCATAGTCCGAATCGGAGTATCCAACAAGATAAAAAGATGACCTCTTAGGATACCGAATGCCAAAGTTTGGTGTATGAATTAAATATATCACTATCCTTTTCATGGCCTTAAGATGACACTCTTTAGGGGCCGCTTGATATCGTGCACACATGCACACACTTAGCATAATATTGGGACGAGAGGCACACAGATATAACAATGATCCAATCATGGAGCGGTAAACCTTTTGGTCAACCGGTTTGCCATCCTTAGTCAAGTCAAGATGTCCACTAGTAGGCACGGGTGTTTTCATACCTTTGCTTTCTTGCATGTTGAACTTCCTTACCTAGATTTTGCATGCCCACGTGACCTAACCTTCTATGACATAACCAACCTTTAGAATATTTTGCAATTAAACAAGTATGAGGTTGAGCTTTCTTAGTGAAATCAACAATGTATAGGTCACCTCTATGAATATCGGTAAAGACCATATTATGATTGTCTCTTCGAAACACTTGGCAATCTACTTCAGTAAATAGAACATTGAAACCGAAGTCAGCTAGTCTAGATACGGAAAGTAGATTGTAACCAAGGGATTCAACGAGCATAACATTTTGGATAGAGCTATCATTGGAAACAACCACTTTACCAAGGCCAAGTACCTTACCCTTGGAGTTATCTCCAAAAGTGACATACTTGCGAGGACCGTCGTTCTTTGCAAGCTCATGGAACATGTACTTGTCTCCAGTCATATGATCGGTACATCCACTATTGAGAACCCACTCTTTTCCTCTAGCCATGTAACCATGAAGGTTAGCCATGAGACCAAAGTGTCTCATCGACTCGTCATGGTCAAAGTCACTATATTCATCCTCGTCATAATATCCATGCTCAACATCATCATGTAAATGATCATCACCTAGAGAGAGTGATTCATTAGATTTATGACCATGGCAATGTTCATGTTTATGAATTCTAATAATTTGTGAGATGATGCTACTAATGACTCCAACATCTCCTTTGGCACGCATAAGGTCACGGAGCTCAAATAGACAATCATAAAATTTAGGATCACTAGGATTCATTTTATGAAAAGCAATGGACTTTCGAAGAATCTCATCTAGATTTTTCAAGGAATAGTTTGGAAAGCGCTCCTCAAGATATTTCCATATAGTGTAGGCACATTCAAATGTAGGCAAGCATACACGCAAATTTCTAGGTAATCCTCTAATGATAATATCAATAGTTCTAAGATTGCGAGTCATGTTAAGATACTCATCGGGGGTAGGATGCAAAGGATCAATGGGGGGCACACAAGGGCTAGTAATATACTTGTTCAAGTCATATTCATTGAAAATCTCAAGCATCTCATTCTTCCAAGAATTATAGAACTCTCTGTCAAGCATAGGCACTCTACGTCTAATACTCCCGATCATAGACTCATCCATCTTCATCCAATGGTGATTAAACCAAAGCAATGGAGACCAAAGCTCTGGTACCAATTGAAAGGATCAAGAAGAGGGGTCTAGAGGGGGGTGATTAGACCCTCAACAATCAAAAGTGGCAGTTCTTACTTGAACAAGCCTCCCTATTATGATTACCCCCTCTCGTAAGCATCCACAACTACGAAAGAAGAATTAAGATAAACTAACCATAGCATGAAATATATGGATCCAAATCAACCCCTTATGGAGTAACACATAAACTAAGGTTTAAGCTTCTGTCACTCTCGCAGCCCATCATCTACTTATTAATCCATAATGCCTTCCCTTAGGCCCAAGTATGGTGACGTGTCATGTAGTCGACTATCACATGACACCACTAAAGGAAACAACAACACACATATCATCAAAATATTGAATGAAAAATAAATTCACATGATTACTGATACGTCTCCAATGTATCTATAATTTATGAAGTATTCATGCCATGTTTACAAAAAAGTTATATGGTTTGAGTGCAATTTGATATGATTTAAATGAAACAACCCTGGCCTGACGTTGTTTTCAGCAGAACTACCGTGGTGTTGTTTTTTGTGTAGAAATCAATGTTCTCCAAATGCACCGAAACTTTTTGACAATTTTTTTGGAAGAAAAGATGCACTAGAATCTTCATGGGAGGGCTAGAAGAGACACGAGGTGGCCACAACCCACCTGGGTGCACCACCCCCCTTCGGCGTGTGGTGGTGGTAGTGGGCCCCTCAAAGCCCATCTTAGCGTGAGACCGATGCCAAAAAATCCTATAAATATATAAACCCCAAGAAATAATCCTAGATGAGAAGTTCTGCCACCGCAAGCCTCTATAGCCACAAAAATCAATCTGGACCATGTTCCGGTACCCTGCTATAGGGGGAAATCATCACCAGAGGCCATCTTCATCATCCCGTTGGCCACCATGACGAGGAGGGGTAGTCCACCCTCGGGGCTGAGGGTTTGTACTAGTAACTATGTGTTTGATCTCTCTCTCTCTCTCTCTCTCTCTCTCTCTCTCTTGTTCTTGATTTGGCATGATCTTGATGTACCACGAGCTTTGTTAATATAGTTGGATCATATGGTTTTTCCTCCTCTCTATCTTGTTGCAATGAATTGAGTTTTTACCTTTGAGGTTTCACTTTTATTGTACTTTGTTGTATTTGAGAACAGTTGATGTATGTCATGCATGCGAATACCCGTGGTGACAATGGGATACTATATTGATTCACTTGATGTATGTTTTGGCACTCAACTCGCGAATTCCCGAGGTGACATTGGGGTAATCTATGCATAGGGGTTGATGCACGTTTTCGTCCTTATTTCTCTGGTAGAAATCTTGGGGCACTCTTTGAGGTTCTTTGTGTTGGATTGAATATTATGAATCTGAAGTTGTTTGATGCATATCGTATAATCAACTCAGCGATACTTGTCGTGACATTGAAGTATCTAGGTGACATTAGAGTTGGTTTATGTGTATCATATGGTGTTTTTTAGTATGAACCCTTGGGCTGTTCGTGACACTTATAGGAATAGCTCGATAGATCGATCAGAAAGGATTACTTTGAGGTGGTTTCGTACCCTACAAACAATTTCGTCTTATGTTCTCTACTAGATAAGAACTTTGGAGTGATTCTTTATCGCATGTTGAGGGGTTGCCATATGATCTAATTATGTTAGCACTGTTGAGAGATTGCACTAGTGAAAGTATGAACCCTAGGCCTTGATTTCAAGCATTGCAATACCGTTTGTGCTCCATTTTATCAATTGCTACCTTTCTATTTTTATTGTTCCTATTACAAAAATAAATATCTACTATCATTACTACACTTGTATCACCATCTCTTCGCCAAACTAGTGCACCTTTACAATTTACCATTGTATTTGGTGTGTTGGGGACACAAGAGACTCTTTGTTATTTGGTTGCAAGGTTTTTTGAGAGAGACCATCTTCATCCTACGCCTCCCACAGATTCATAAACCTTAGGTCATCCACTTGAGGGAAAATTTCTACCGTCCTACAGAACTCTGTGATGGAGGCCCAACACGAGTCTAGAAGAATAAATTTGCATAGTAGACATCAAGCTCTTTTCTGGCGCCATTGACGAGGAGGTGGGTTCTGGAAGGTATATCTTTAGATCTTGCAATTGAATCTTTTAGTTACTTGTTTTATCACTAGTTTGGTTTATAAAAGAAAACTACAAAAGAATGGGATTGAGGTTGCCTCATATTATTTGTCTTTATCATGTCTTTCTTGAAAATGATGAAAAGGAAAATTATACTTAATTGATAGAATAAGAGTCTTTCTTGAAAATGATGAAAAGGAAAATTGTGCTCAATTGATAGAAGAAGAATTCAATAAAATATTTGGCATAAAATCTTTGAATGATGAGCATGATTGCAATGTTGCTAGTATGAATTCTTTGAATATCCATGATGCTAGTGATATGCAAAGCCATAAGCTTGGGGATGCTATGTTTAATGAAGATGATCTTTTTAGTCACCCTACTTTGAATGATCAAATTTGTTACGATGATTGCATGCCTCCTATTTAAGACGATTGCAATATTTATGAAAGTGGGTTTGGAAGAGTGTAAACTTTAGGTAATAATTATCCTACAATTTTGGAGGGTGTTGAATCTTCTTATAATGATAAAATTGGATTTGGAGAGGTCATGACTTTATTTAGTGATGATTCCACTATTCCGGAAGAGGTTTCAATTGACGATGATGAGAACAAAGTTGCTACTTATGATGATTATTGTGATGATACTTATGTTATAAAAATTAGTGATGATTATATTTATAAAACTTGTCATAATTATGATTACCCTTTTTCTGAACATTACCCTTTTAATGTGGAAACAATTTCTAGTATTTGAGTTTCATATGATAACCCCACTATTATGAATGAGAATAAAATTGCTCATGTGGAGAGTAATAAAATTCCTATGCTTGTGGATCATGAAAAGAATGCTTTATGTGATAGTTATATTGTTGAATTCATTCATGATGCTACTAAAAATTATTAGGAGAGAGGAACATATGCTTTTACATATCTCAGCAATATCAAGTTTCCTCTCTTTATGTTGAAAGTTTTAAAGTTATACTTGTTTTTCCTTCCTATGCTAGTTAATTCTTGCTCCCATAATTTTTTCTCACAAACTCCCTATGCATAGGAAGTGGGTTAGGCTTAAATGTTCTAGTCATATGCTTCATGATGCTCCCGTTATGTTTCAATTCTTATCTTTTGTGTGAGCATCATTGAAATCATCATGCCTAGCTAAAAAGGCATTAAAGAAAAGGCTTGTTGGAAGACAACCCAACACTATTACCTACTATTTTGTGTGTTCACATGATTAAGCTACTTTAGTAACCATGTTTTATAGCTTTTGTTTCAATAAAGTGCCAAGTAAAGCCTTTGGGACAGTTTGGGTGATAGTTGACTTGATTCTATGCAAAAACAGAAACTTTTAAGCCCAATAACAAAATTGTTTAAATTCATTGGAATGTGAAAAAATTGTGAATTGTTTACAGATGATTGATATACAAATTTTCTATTTTGTCCTAATTGTTTAGAATTTTTTGAGTGACATAAGTATGGTCATTGTCTAGATCATTACAGATTGTTCTATTTTTGGCAGGTTCTATTTTCAATGCATAGTTTACTTGTTTTATAGTTTCTATGGCTTATATTGCTCAATATAAATTGTAGGTTACAGTAGGCATTATGTGGGAACGATTATAAATATTGTATTTGAAAATACCAAAGTGAATGATTTGCTCTTTATCATATTAACCTATCTCACAAAGTTCCGTTAAGTTTTGTGTGATTGAAGTTTTCAAGTTTTGGGTGAGATATCAGTATGAGGAGAATAAGGAGTGGCAAGACGCTAAGCTTGGGGATGCCCAAGGCACCCCAAGGTAATATTCAAGGAATACCCAAGCAACTAAGCTTTAGGGATGCCCCAGAAGGCATCCCCTCTTTCGTCTTCAACATTATCGGTAACCTTACTTGGAGCTATATTTTTATTCTTCACATGATATGAGTTTTGCTTGGAGCATCATTTTATTTTGTTTGCATTTGCTTGTTGCTATTTAGAATAATTTTTTATATATTTTACTTCAATAAAATTTTCAAGTGTAGCCTTTACCATACTTATTTTGCAAGTGTATATGTTGTTGTTTGAAAAACAGAAAGTTTTCTATTATTGACTAAATTCTTCTGGAAAGTCAGAACGTGATAAAATCTTGAATTTTTTACACGGTATGCTGTGATAAATTTTCTACAGTGTAGCAATTGTTCAGAAGTTTTGGAGTTAAAGAAGTATGAATCTTCTTGCATCCTTTACAGACTATCCTATTTTGACAGATTGCTGATATATTTGCATATGTTTGCTTGTTTAATGATTCTATTTGACGATAGGAGTATGAAATGTGCAGAGGCATTTAGTATGCAATGTTAAATTATGATTTTAGTGATTATCTATAGTAGATAATGAAAAGATTATTGCATTGATTTATACTAACTTACCTCACGAGTTCTTGTTGAGTTTTGTGTGGATGAAGTTTGTAAGATTTAGGGAAATCGTGATTTAAAAGGAATTAAGGAGACAAAAAAGCTCAAGCTTGGTGATGCCCAAGGCATCCCAAGATAATATTTCAAGAAGTCTCAAGCATCTAAGCTTGGGGATGCCCAAGGCACCCCAAGATAATATTTCATGAAGTCTCAAGCATCTAAGCTTATCTCACCTTTCTTCATCAAGAATTATCAGTTAGCCTCGGTTTAGCATAAGTTTTTGCTTCTTCACATGATGTGTGCTATCCTTGGTGTGTCATTTTATTTTGTTTTGCTTGAAGCTTTAATAAAATACTTAGATTTGAAAGCTTTTAAATGAGAGAGAGTCCTCATATAGCTACCCATTTACTTAACTACTCCCTTGATCTTCACTTATATCTTTTTGGAGTAGTTTGTCATTTACTCTCGTGCTTCACTTATATCCTATGAGTAAATTGTTGAATGAATGGAATATCATGAAGTTGAAATTATATGTTTATATCATGCCTAGTAGTAGCTTCACATTGGGTTTAGAATGAAATCTATTAAAGCTTGACAATTACAATATTGGTCATACAAGCAATTCATGAGATTATTGTAGGGAAGAGACTTTCACGTACAAATATATTATCTTGGACATCTTCTATGATTGTGAATACCCATTAATTATTTTCAAACTTCAGAAAATTAGTAGAAGTTGGACAACGAAGACAACATAATGAGTTATGGTGGTGTATATTTGCATAGAAGTTATATTGTTATGGATCCTCCAACATGTGGTGTTTTCTTAGGATCTTTTGCTAGCCAAAAATTCGTACTAAGTAGAGACACTACTTGTGCGTCCAAAAACCCTTAAACCCAGTTTCTTGCCATGAGTGCCCATCATATCTACCTATCGATTGAAGAAGATCCTTCAAGTAACTTGTCATCGGTGCAAAAAGAAATAAAAAATGCTCCTAAAATATAAGTGATCTTTTATTGCAAGGGAAATAAGCGTTGTACGAACTTGTGATGGCAAAGTAATAAAAGCAATAGACTGCATAATAAAGGTTGCTATCATAAGGGGCAATATAACGTGACGTTCCTTTGCAGAGCTTGCGCATCCAAAAATAAAAAGCGCATGACAACCTCCGCTTCCCTCTACGAATGGCCTATCTTTTACTTTTTAGTATTTAATTTTTTGCAAGAGTCAATAGTATGCATTTCATTTCAACCTAAATTATAATCTAGTTGGCAAGCATCATGTGGTGGGGAAAGATCTAGGCACATATGGCCAGTCAAATATATTTGACCATGAATTATTATTGTTGACAATTATCTCTATGATAAATTAGTTGGGAGGTGGAACATTAAGCCCCCATCTTTCTCTGTGTTTGATAGATGCAATTTGTTCTAAAAATATGCTTCGAGTACTAGCAATCATAGAATACTATATGATGATTGAGTATGTGGAGCTCTTACTTCGACTTTGTTGAGAATAAGTTGAATTACAATTGACTGGTGACTAAGAACATAGGTTGTTAAGTTTCAAGAGAAGGCATTGTTTGAACCATAACATGTGAATCGATTGCTACTTTATCATGATGAGTTTTATGAGAAAGAGTTGTTGTTATGATGCCCGAAAAAGTGATTGAAATTATCATTGATCAAACTTATGCACTATGCTTGCATTCACACTTCATAAATTATTTCTTTTATCATTTACCTACTCGAGGACGAGCAGGAATTAAGCTTGGGGATGCTGATACGCCTTCAACGTATCTATAATTTATGAAGTATTCATGCCATGTTTAGAACAATTTTATATGGTTTGGGTGCAATTTTATATGATTTAAATGAAACTAACCTGGACTGATGCTATTTTAAGCAGAACTACCGTGGTGTTGTTTCTTTGTACAGAAATAAAGTTCTCCAAATGCAGCAAAACTTCTTGACGATTTTTTGGAAGAAAAGAGGCACTAGAAGCTTCGTGGGAGGGCCAGAAGAGACACGAGGTGGCCCCTACCCACCTGGGCGCGCCACCCACCTCAGGCGTGTGGTGGTGGGTAGTGGGTCCCTCAAATCCCATCTTAGCGTAAGGCCGACGCCAAAAAATCCTATAAATATAGAAACCCCCAGAAATAACCCTAGATGAGAAGTTTGCCGCCGCAAGCTCCTTAGCCAAGAAAAACCAATTTGGATCCTGTTTCGGCACCCTGCCGAAGGGGGAAATCATCACCGGAGGCCATCTTCATCATCCCGACAGCCACCATGATGAGGAGGGAGTAGTCCACCATCGGGGCTGAGGGTTTGTACTAGTAGCTATGTGTTTGATCCCTCTCTCTCTCTTTCTCTCTCTCTCGTGTTCTTGTTTGGCATGATCTTGATGTACCATGAGCTTTGTTAATATAGTTGGGCCATATGGTGTTGGGGATATAACTACTAGGTATGACCCACCCAGGAGGGGCCGGGTTATACCTATGGTGATTCATCATATGAAGCCCAAGACGATATTTAAAGATGGTGGTTCAGTTAAGGGCCCAAGGCCCAAAGGCGGCTTAAGGCCCGTAGACATAAACCGCCATATATGTATGACTTGCATTGTAAGGCAAGAATAGACAGTCACCAAGCCGGACATTGTTTATGAGCCGGTCGAGACTCTGCGAGCCGCTGGACGTCGACCTCTGTACATAAAGGGACGACCCGGCGGCGGTTCAGGACAAGTAACATCAGACTAAGGACTAGGTCAAGCGAATTCGCTACCTGGTAATCAAGACATAAGCAATACCACCTTGATACGTCTCCAACGTATATATAATTTATGAAGCATTCATGCTATTTTATTATCTGTTTTGAATGATTATGGGCTTTATTATACACTTTTATATTACTTTTGGGACTAGCCTATTAACCGGAGGCCTAGCCCATATTGCTGTTTTATTGCCCGTTTCAGTATTTTGAAGAAATGGAATATCAAATGTAGTCCAAATGGAATGAAACCTTGGGCATCGTGATTTTTTGGAAGAATATCATCCTGGAGGCTTGGAGATCAAGTCCGAAGACCCTCGAGGGGCCCAGGAGATAGGGGGTGCGCCCCCCGTATAGGGCGTGGCCCCCTATCTCGTGGACCCCTCGAGCACCTCCCGACCGACTTCTTTCGCCTATATAAGCCTACGTACCCTAAAACCATCGAATATCAAGATAGATCGGGAGTTCCGCCGCCGCAAGCCTCTGTAGCCACCAAAAACCTCTCGGGGGCTCGTTCCGGCACCCTGCCGGAGGGGGAATCCATCACTGGTGGCCATCTTCATCATCCCGGCGCTCTTCATGACAAGGAGGGAGTAGTTCACCCTCGGGGCTGAGGGTGTGTACCAGTAGCTATGTGTTTGATCTCTCCCTCTCGTGTTCTCTCTCGTGTTCCCTCTATGGCACGATCTTGATGTATCCCGAGCTTTGCTATTGTAGTCGGATCTTATGATGTTTCTCCCCCTCTACTCTCTTGTGATGAATTGAGTCTCCCCTTTGAAGTTATCTTATCGGATTGAGTCTTTTATGAGAACACTTGATGTATGTCTTGCCGTGTTTATCTGTGGTGACAATGGGATATCATGTGCCTCTTGATGTATGTTTTGGTGACCAACTTGCGGGTTCCGCCCATGAACCTATGCATAGGGGTTGGCACACGTTCTTGACTCTCCGGTAGAAACTTTGGGGCACTCTTTGAAGTACTTTGTGTTGGTTGGATGAATCTGAGATTCTGTGATGCATATCGTATAATCATGCCCACGGATACTTGAGGTGACAATGGAGTATCTAGGTGACATTAGGGTTTTGGTTGATTTGTGTCTTAAGGTGTTATTCTAGTACGAACTCTTTAATAGATCGATCCACAAGAATAACTTTGAGGTGGTTTCGTACCCTACCATAATCTCTATGTTTGTTCTCCTCTATTAGTGGCTTTGGAGTGACTCTTTGTTGCATGTTGAGGGCTTGTTATATGATCTATCTATGTTATTATTGTTGAGAGAACTTGCACTAGTGAAAGTATGAACCCTAGGCCTTGTTTCCTATCATTGCAATACCGTTTACGCTCACTTTTATCGCTCGCTACCTTGCTGTTTTTATTATTTTAGATTACAAAAACCTATATCTACTATCTATTTTGCACTTGTATCACCATCTCTTCGCCGAACTAGTGCACCTATACAATTTACCATTGTATTGGGTGTGTTGGGGACACAAGAGACTCTTTGTTATTTGGTTGCAGGGTTGCTTGAGAGAGACCATCTTCATCCTACGCCTCCTACGGATTGATAAACCTTAGGTCATCCACTTGAGGGAAATTTGCTACTGTCCTACAAACCTGTGCACTTGCAGGCCCAACAACGTCTGCAAAGAAGAAGGTTGTGTAGTAGACATCAAGCTCTTTTCTGGCGCCGTTGCTGGGGAGGTGAGTGCTTGAAGTATATCTTTAGATCTTGCAATCGAATCTTTTTGTTTCTTGTTTTATCACTAGTTTAGTTTATAAAAGAAAATTACAAAAAAATGGAGTTAAGTTTGTCTCATACGCTTCGTATTTTTAATATCTTTCGTGAGTTTGATGAAAAGGAAAATTGTGTTCAAGTGCTAGAAGAAGAAATCTATAAAATGCTTGGTACTAAATCTTTGAATGATAAGCATGATTGTAATGTTGTTAGTATAAACTCCTTGAATATCCATAGTACTAATGATGATTGCTCTAGTCATGATGAGAATATATCTTATGAGCATGTCAACTTTTGTGGAGTGCATGTTTGCACGAACACACCAAATAGAGAAGATATATATTGCAAGAAGCATAAGTATTTAGAAACTAAGAGGTTGCAAGAAAGGCTATATAAGAGTGCGGAGAATTTAAGATATCTTTCCCGTTGTGAATTTTGCAATAAACAAGATCATCTACATCTCCAATGCAAATTGTTTCATGATCGGATCGTGTCCAAAAATTGTGATGATTTGATCTCCCTTTCTCATTACAATGAACTTAGATTGCTTTTGGGTGTGAAGAGTTGAAACGTTTAACTAAGCCGATTCCAGAATTTAATCTTAAGCATTTTCTTGATATTGATCTAGAAAAGATTTATATGTTTTGTGCGGTAAATTGCATTGGAAATCCTTATATTTCCAATTACCTAAAGAAAAGAAAGCAAATGGAATATGATGAGAATACTAATGAAAGGGAAGAGACCTCCCAATCTCCTCCTATTATTTCTCATGATGAATCAGGTAACGAGGAGGAGCTTTCTATTCAACCAATCTCATCAATAAGGAGCTCAAAGAGGAAGGTTGAACCTACACATAATGTGAAGAAGAAAAAGAAACGAAGGATAAACAAAGGTAGAAAGGTATCCCTCCCAAATGATGTTGCTCCTACTACTCATTGTGATGATTATAATTGCTTTACTATTGGTGCTATCCATATTTTTAATGATGAGAGTGATTATGCTTAATATGAAAGAGCCCAAGCTTGGGGAAGCTATGTTTGATGAGGATGAAGTATTTGAGAATATATTTGCTGAAATTAATGTTTGTCCCAAGCTTGGGGATGCTATGTTTAATAAAGATGATATTTTTAGCATCCCAAGTTTTGATATGCAAAGTTGTTATGATGATAGCATGCCTCCTACCTATGATGATTATATTGATGAAAGTGGGTTTGGAAGAGTGTCAACCTTAGGAATTAGTGATCCCACTATTTTGGAAGATGTTGAATCTTATTGTGATGAATATGAAAGTGGATTTGGAAGAGTGTCAACTTTATTTAGTGATTCCACTATATTGGGAGAGGTTTCAATCGATTATGATGAGAATGAAGTTGCTACTTATGATGATTATTGTGATGAAACTTATGCTATAAAAAGTAGTGATGATTATATTTATAAAACTTGTCATGATTATGATTACCCTTTTTCTGAACATTACTCTTTTAATGTGGAAACAATTTTTAGTGTTCAAGTCTCTTATGATACTCCCACTATTCCGAATGAGAAGAATTTTGCTTGTGTGGAGAGTAGTAAATTTTCTATGCTAGTAGATCATGAAAAGAATGCTTTAGGTGCTGGTTATATTGTTGAATTCATTCATGATTCTACTGAAAATTATTATGAGGGAGGAATATATGCTTGTAGGAATTGCAATAATGTCAAGTTTCCTCTCTATGTGTTGAAAATTTTGAAGCTATGCTTGTTTTACCTTCCTATGCTAGTTGATTATTGTTCCCATAAGTCATTTTCTCACAAAATACCTATGCATAGGAAGTGGTTTAGACTTAAATGTGCAAGTAATATGCTTCATGATGCTCCCGTTATGTTTCAATTCTTATCTTTTATGTGAGCATCATTGCCATCATCATGCCTAGCTAAAAAGGCATTAAAGAAAAGCGCTTGTTGGGAGACAACCCAATATTTATCCTTAATGTTTTTGTGTCTCCACATGATTATGATACTGTATTAATCATGTTTTATAGCTTTTGTTTCAATAAAGTGCCAAGTAGAACCTTTGGGAAGACTTGGATGAAGTTTATGTGATCTTGCTGTAAAAAACAGAAACTTTAGCGCTCACGAGATTAGCTGCCATTTTTTACTGGAGAATTATTTTAGGTTGATTATTTTTGCAGATGATTAATAGACAAATTCCTCAGGTCCAGCAATTTATTTCAGAATTTTTTGAGTTCTATATGTATACGTTTGATACAGATTACTACAGACTGTTCTGTTTTTGACAGATTCTGTTTTCATTGTGTTGTTTGCTTATTTTGATGAATCTATGAGTAGTATCGGAGGGTATGAACCATAGATAAGTTGAAGTACAGTAGATATTACACCAATATGAATTTAGAATGAGTTCATTACAGTACCTAATTGGTGGTTTTATTTTCTTATACTGACGGAGCTTACGAGTTTTGTTTTGAGTTTTGTGTGGTTGAAGTTTTCAAGTTTTGGGTAAAGATTCGATGGACTATGGAATAAGGAGTGGAAAGAGCCTAAGATTGGGGATGCACAAGGCACCCCAAGGTAATATTAAAGGACAAACAAGCATCTAAGCTTGGGGATGCCCCAGTAGGCATCCCACCTTTCTTCTTCAACAACTATCGGTTAGTATCGGTTGAGCCTAAGTTTTTGCTTCTTCACATGAGTTGTGCTATCCTTGCAATGTCATTTTTCTTTGCTTGCTGTTTGAATAAGATACCAAGATCTGAAATTCTTTAATGAGAGAGAGTCTTCAGATAGTTGCATAATTATTTAGCTAATCATTGATCTTCACTTATATCTTTTTTGGAGTAGCTTTTCATTTACTCGTGTGCTTCACTTATATCCTACGAGTAAATGGTTGAATGAGTTGAATGTCAAAAATCTTAAATTATATATGTTTCATTTGCTTAACCCATGGGGAGTAATGACTTCACGTCTAAGGAGTAGAGGTTGTAAATTTATTGACGGTTAGCAAGCATTATATTAGTCATTTGAACAATTCATGAAAGAATATTGAAGGAAGGGAGATTTCACATATAAATATATTATCATAGACATCTTTTATAATTGTGAGCACTCATTATTTATGAAATGCTAAAGAGTTGATGTTGGACAAGGAAGACAATGTAATGGGTTATGTTTTGTCACATCTCAGTTAAAGTATATTGTCATGGATCATTCAAACATGTTGAGCTTGCCTTTCCCCCTCATGCTAGCCAAAAATTCCTAGCACCAAGTAGAGATACTACTTGTGCTTCCAAATATCCTTAAACCCAGTTTTGCCATGAGAGTCCACCATACCTACCTATGGATTGAGTAAGATCCTTCAAGTAAGTTGTCATTGGTGCAAGCAATAAAAATTGCTCTCTAAATATGCATGACTTATTAGTGTGGAGAAAATAAGCTTTGTACGAACTTGTTATGGAAGCAATAAAAGCGACGGACTGCATAATAAAGGTCCATATACAAGGGGCAATATAAAGTGACGTTCTTTCGCATTAAGATTTTGTGTATCCAACCCTAAAAGCGCATGACAACCTCTGCTTCCCTCTGTGAAGGGCCTATCTTTTACTTTATGTCTTTTACTTTATGCAAGAGTCAAGGTGATCTTCACCTTTCCCTTTCTCATTTTATCCTTTGGCAAGCACTTTGTGTTAGGGTGATCCTGATATATATACCCAATTAGATGTACGTTAGCATGAACTATTATTGTTGACATCACCCAAAGGTGAATACATTTGGAGGCAACACTATAAGCCCCAATCTTTCTCTGTGTCTGATTAAAAATTCATAACCACAAGTATTGCGTGAGTGTTAGAAATTGTAGAAGACTATATGATAGTTGAGTATGTGAAGTTTGCTAAATCAAAGCTCTGACATAGACTCTTCCTCAAAGTAAGATGAATTGCAATTGTTTTGATGACTAAGAATGAAGTTTTCTAGCTTTCAAGAAAGTTTATGATCTATGCTTTGACATGTGAATTGCTTGTTACTTTATCGTGAGAAGTTTATGAGATGAACTACTGTTATGACATATTATCATGCTAGAAAAGGTGATTGAAATTATCATTGATTAAACTTGTGCACCTCTAGCATTCACACTTCATAAATTCTTTCTTTTATCATTTACCTACTCGAGGACGAGTAGGAATTAAGCTTGGGGATGCTGATACGTCTCCAACGTATCTATAATTTATGAAGCATTCATGCTATTTTATTATCTGTTTTGAATGATTATGGGCTTTATTATACACTTCTATATTACTTTTGGGACTAACATATTAACCGGAGGCCCAGCCCATATTGCTGTTTTATTGCATGTTTCAGTATTTCGAAGAAAAGGAATATCAAACGGAGTCCAAACGGAATGAAACCTTCGGCATCGTGATTTTTTGGAAGAATATCATCCTGGAGGCTTGAAGATCAAGTCCGAAGACCCTCGAGGAGCCCAGGAGATAGGGGGAGCCCCCCCCCCCTACAGGGCGCGGCCCCCTGTCTCGTGGACCCCTCAAGCACCCCCCGACCGACTTCTTTCGCCTATATAAGCCTACGTACCCTAAAACCATCGAATGTCAAGATAGATCGGGAGTTCCACCGCCGCAAGCCTCTGTAGCCACCAAAAACCTCTCGGGAGCCTGTTCCGGCACCTTGCCAGAGGGGGAATCCATCACCGATGGCCATCTTCATCATCCCAGTGCTCTCCATGATGAGGACGGAGTAGTTCACCCTCGGGGCTGAGGGTATATACCAGTAGCTATGTGTTTGATCTCTCTCTCTCTCGTGTTCTCTCTCGTGTTCCCTCTATGGCACGATCTTGATGTATCCCGAGTTTGCTATTGTAGTTGGACCATATGATGTTTCTCCCCCTCTACTCTCTTGTGATGAATTGAGTTTCCCCTTTGAAGTTATCTTATTGGATTGAGTCTTTTATGAGAACACTTGATGTATGTCTTGTTGTGTTTATTTGTGGTGACAATGGGATATCATGTGCCTCTTGATGTATGTTTTGGTGACCAACTTGCGGGTTCCGCCCATGAACCTATGCATAGGGGTTGGCACACATTCTTGACTCTCCGGTAGAAACTTTGGGGCACTCTTTGAAGTACTTTGTGTTGGTTGGATGAATATGAGATTGTGTGTTGCATATCGTATAATCATGCCCACGGATACTTGAGGTGACAATGGAGTATCTAGGTGACATTAGGGTTTTGGTTGATTTGTGTCTTAAGGTGTTATTCTAGTACGAACTCTTTAATAGATCGATCCGAAAGAATAACTTTGAGGTGGTTTCGTACCCTACCATAATCTCTATGTTTGTTCTCCGCTATTAGTGGCTTTGGAGTGACTCTTTGTTGCATGTTGAGGGCTTGTTATATGATCTATCTATGTTATTATTGTTTAGAGAACTTGCACTAGTGAAAGTATGAACCCTAGGCCTTGTTTCCTATCATTGCAATATCGTTTACGCTCACTTTTATCGCTCGCTACCTTGCTGTTTTTATTATTTTAGATTACAAAAACCTATATCTACTATCTATTTTGCACTTGTATCACCATCTCTTCGCCGAACTAGTGCACCTATACAATTTACCATTGTATTGGGTGTGTTGGGGACACAAGAGACTCTTTGTTATTTGGTTGCAGGGTTGCTTGAGAGAGATCATCTTCATCCTACGCCTCCTACGGATTGATAAACCTTAGGTCATCCACTTGAGGGAAATTTGCTACTGTCCTGCAAACCTGTGCACTTGCAGGCCCAACAACGTCTACAAGAAGAAGGTTGTGTAGTAGACATCACACCTCAAACTGGATTAGGCCTTTACCTTCACTGCAAGGGGCCGAACCAGTATAAACTCCCGTGTCCTTTGTCCCGTTTTAACCCCTTTAAGCTTCCTAGTTGTGATGGCCACACGACTAAGTCCTTTTGCTAGGACATCTGTTGTGACCTTTCCACGACAGTAGACGCCTACCATGGGGTCAGCGCACGGTGGATTTGAGTTCTTAAAGGGAAGCTTCAAAGGTCTCAAGGGATATGCTGTGGGCCGGATGACCAAGAGTCGTCCCGGCAAGCTCTACATCGACTTTGCAAGCTGGGGCTCCGACGCCGTCTTAATTAAGTACGGGTATCAGGTCCCCTTCGGCGGAATCCACGTCTTCATCGGCAAGGTCGGCGAGCCGGGCCCTGAGCCGGACATCTGCACCGACATCATCGAGACGGCTCAACATGCAAGACCCGCCCGAGCTCGGCCTGCCATGAAGCGTGCCTTCGTGGGATGCATCCATGGAGGGGAATTTTCTGAAGGATCTGTGTCTGGTAGTGAGACGGCCATCTACTCTAACGGTGAGTCGTCCATGGGCGAGACTAATTCATTGTATCAACTGCAAGATGGCGGGCTTGGGGTCTGTTCCGACAACAACAGTATTCCGGACCCCTTTGAGCCGCCGAACAGAGTCGGGATCTTCATGGATGGCACGCAACCCGGGCAAAACTCTACAGCTACGGTAACAATGACTTTTGGGTCAGCAGCAGTGACGGCAGCCGAGTCAGGAGGCCCTGCGTGCCCACCGGCTCAGGTTCTGATGGCCTTAATGGACAAGTTGACGGCTCTATTAACGGCCATAGTCAGCCCGACAAATCAAGCACAATATGATGCGAAAGTGGCACAGTTACAGCAGGAGGTAGCAGAAGCCAAAGAAGACCTGGCGGCGGAGGACGTCAGGATGGCCGCAGAATGGGCGGCTCTGGATGCTCAGGCTCAGTGGATTCAGTCGCAGGCCTTTCAGCTTACGATGGATCAGAACGCATCAAATGAGATCATAAGGAGAAGGCACCAGTCCCGTCTACATGTGGATTATGAGCCTAGAAAACTCTTTCACACGCCTGGTGCAGGACCTAGTAACCCGCCAGAGGTAAACCGGGCTGCGGCGCCCGGGGCTGGGACGCCGGTTCAACCACGTGTGATGGAACCCCCTCATCTGAATACTGCTCCACCTCAACGTGTACCAACACCATCGGGTCATTATTCTAATCCTTTGGAGAAAATGATCCCTGTGGCGGCACGTTTGGCGGCTCTCCCGGTGGATGGCGACTCTCCAGCGGCAGCTGAAACATGAAGGGTCAGAGAACTTTTTCAGACATCATTGGCACAGCAGGAGGCGTATTCTTGTAGTCGAGACAGGATTCACTCGACCCCTCACCCAAGCCGGAGCCAGAGCTATAGCAGGAACATGGACTCACCAGCTGTTTCAAGCAACGCTCGGCACCGAAACTAGCTACATGGGCATGATCCGGCATGTGATGGAGCCCTTAACTTGATTGATCAGGACAAAGTGAGTCAAGAAGCCGAGCTGGCGACTCAGCAGGCGGCTCAGCGGGCGGCTTACCAATCCCTTCTGGTTTATCCAACGACCTCGGTTGAGGCAGGCGTGACCTTAAGATTTGCAGGGGTGCCCTGAGGGGGGCACAACCCACCAGGGCACCCATCGGGGTTAACCTAGATCAGAAATTCTGCCGCCGCAAGGTCTCTGTATCCGTGAAAACCAATCTAGACCCCGTTCCGGCACCCTGCCGGAGGGGGGAATCATCTCCGATGGCCATCTTCATCATCCCGGCGGCCACCATGATGAGGAGGGAGTAGTCCACCCTCGGGGCTAAGGGTTTGTACCAGTAGCTATGTGTTTGATCTCTCTCTCTCTCTCTCTCTCTCGTGATCTATATCATGGGCTTTGTTAATATAGTTGGATCATATAATGTTTCTCCGCTCTATACTTTTGTTATGATGAATTGAATCTTTACCTTTCAAAGTTTTGTCTTGTCGGATTGAATATTCAGAGATGAGAACACATGATATATGTCTTGCAATATGAATACTTGAGGTGACAATGAGGTATCTTATTGATTCACTTGATATGTCTTATGGCATTCAACTCACGGATTCCCGCGGTGATATTGGGGTAATCTATGCATAGGGGTTGATGCACGTTTTTCTCCGATGGAAACTTTGGGGTCTCTTTATAGTTCTTTGTGTGGATTGAGTATTATGAATATGAATTTGCTTTGGTGTTATTCTAGTACAAACTCTAGGATAGATCGAACGAAAAAGATAACTTTGCGTTATTTTAGTACGTACTCTTGAATAGATCGACCGGAAAGAATAGATTTGAGGTGGTTTCGTGACCTACAGACAATTCCTATCTTTTCTTCTCCGCTAATAGGAACTCGGGAGTGATTCTTTATTGCACTATGAGGGAAAATCATATGATCCAACTATGTTAGCATTGTTGAGAGGTTTCACTAGCGAAAGTATGGACCCTTGTCCTCATTTTTAAGCATTGCAATACCATTTTTGTGCCCGTTTACTATTTGCTACCTTGCTGTTTTTATTTATTCAGATTATAAAAATATATTTCTGCCATCCATATTACACTTTTATCACCATCTCTTCGCCGAACTAGTCCACCTATACAATTTTCCATTGTATTGGGTGTGTTGGGGACACAAGAGATTTTTTGTATTTGGTTGCAAGGTCGTTTGAGAGAGACCATCTTCATCCTACACCTCTCATGGATTGATAAACCGTAGGTCATCCACTTGAGGGAAAATTGCTATTGTCCTACAAAACTCTGCGCTTGGAGGCCCAACACGTGTCTACAAGAATAAAGTTGCGTTGTAGACATCAAGTGAGCATATAGTAAAGCTTGTTGGCTATGTTGATAGATTGGATTCATAGGAACTTGGAGTTCCACCAACACTCAGTACATATATTGTACTTGCTTCACTTCCCCCATCTTATGATGGCTTTATCATGAATTGCAACATGAACGGGGTGTAGAAAAGTGCAAACAAGTTGTTTGCTATCCTCAAAACTGCGGAAGCTAGAATGCAGAAGAACAAAACAGTATTAATGGTCAACAAGACCACTAATTTCAAGACGAAGGGCAAGTCTAAAAAGAAGGAATCTACTGAATCCGGTAAGACCGAGTCTCGAAAGAAGAAAAAGGGCAGAGCCACTAAAGAGACTGAATGCTTCTACTACAAGTAGAAAGGACAATGGAAGCGTAACTACAAGAATTATTTGATGGATAAGAATAATGGTTCTTCAGGTAAAGGTATAATCATTATACAAAGTTAATGTTATTCTACTACTAAATATTTGTATGTCATGAGTATTTGATACTAATCGATTGCTCCCATTTTGCAAACCGATACAGACTCACAAGGAGAGAAGAAATGAAGTCATGATACAAGTCGGAAATGGTGATGGGATCGCTTCTCGGAGAACGTCAAAGTCATGTCTTTAGTTTATCTTCAAGATTTATCTTAGAAAGAAAATAATAGTTATTTTTCTTCGAGGTTATGTAATGCATTATCTTATGGATCATGCGATGGATATTCTTATAAGTTTTAAACAAGAATTGTTAAGATTATTATGAGAATATGGTTTTGATCAAACCTTTATTTTGTGATGGTTTATTCATGATGAATCTTGAAGTCTATGATCTATAACATTAAAAGCTAAATGTCTTGAGAAGACTGATGAAACCACTTGTGTGTGTGACACTACATAGATATATCGGATAACTAATCTTCATATAGATGAAGCATAAAATTCTTTTATTTGAATTGACTAAATACATTGCGATGTATAAAGTCTGATGGATATAACAGGGCGCGGTGAATAATTATACTTCATCAAAGTTATGATTAAATATTATTTACTTGATAAACCATAAGGACTAAAATATTTGAAATATTTCAAATAAATTTAGGATAAAGATATAATATCATTATGATGAAAGATAAATTATTCTTCTTTCATAAAGAAATATATCCAAGTCATAAGTTTCACAAGCAATTGAATACTTGTAGAATTATTATCAATGATCTGCTTTTACTAAAATTTTGGGGATTTATAAATGAAACATCATTATATTCACTGAACAAATGCACCATGTAAAAGGGTGTCGGAAATATGCCCTAGAAGCAATAAAAAGTGGTTATTATTATATTTCCTTAATCATGATAAAGGTTTATTATTCATTCTATAATTGTATTGATCGGAAACTTAAATACATGTGTGAATACATAAACAAACACTAAGTCCCTAGTAAGCCTCTACTAGACTAGCTCGTTGATCAAAAGATGGTTAAGGTTTCCTGACCATAGACATGAGTTGTCGCTTGATAATGGGATCACGTCATTAGGAGAATGATGTGATCGACAATACACATCCATTAGCATAGCATATGATCATTCAGTTTATTGCTACTGCTTTCTTATTGTCAAATACATCTTCCTTTGACCATGAGAACATGCAACTCCCGGATACTGGAGGAATACCTTGTATGCTATCAAATGTTACTTCATAAATGGGTGATCAGAAAGGTGATCTACATGTATCTCCGAAGGTGTCTGTTGAGTTGGCGTGAATCGAGATTGGATTTGTAACTCCATATGACGGAGAGGTATCTCTGGGCCCTCTCGGTAACACAGCATCACAAGAAGCTTGCAAGTAAACTGACTAAGGAGTTAGTTACAAGATGATGTATTACGGAACAAGTAAAGAGACTTGCCGGTGACGAGATTGAACTAGGTATGGAGATACCGACAGTCAAATCTTGGGCAAGTAACATACCAACAGATAAAGGGAACTATGTATGTTGTCATAAAGGTTCGGCCCAAGATCTTCGTAGAATATGTAGGAACCAATATGGGCATCCAGGTCCCTCTATTAGTTATTGACCGGAGAAGCATCTCGGTGATGTCTACATCATTCTCAAACCCGTAGGGTCCACACGCTTAATGTTCATTGATGATATAGTACTATATGAGTTATGTATGTTGGTGACTGGATGTTGTTCGGAGTCTCAGATGATATCACAGACATGACGAGGAGCTCCGGAATGGTCCGAAGATAAAGATTCATATATGGGATTAAGGTATTCGGTTTTCGGAAAGGTTTCAGAGTGCATTGGGTTTCCAACGGAGTGTCGGAAGGGGTTCTAGGAGGCCACCGGTACGTTGTACCTACTTGGTGGGCCTCATGGGCCAAGGAAGGAGGCGCACCAGCCCACAAGGGGCTGGGCGCGCTAAAACCTCCCTAGCCCACGCGCTAGAAGGAAAGGGGGGCACCTAGGCAGCACAGCTCCCTGCCCCCCTCCCACCTTCTCCTCCGTGCCATAGGAAGGAAAGGAGGGCGCCAAGGAAGGTGCTAGGGCAGCCGCTAGCCCCTTTGGGCGTGCTCTAGGGCTGCCTCCCGTCCCCCCTCCACCTATATATATGAGAGGAGGGGAGGGGGCGCCACACACCACGAATCCCCACGCCGTGTGTCGACGCCCCCACTCCCTCTACTTCCTCCCCCGCTCTAAATGCATTGTGCTTGGCGAATCCCTGCGGAAATAGTTTCACCACCATCGTTACCACACTATCATGCTGAACTCATCTACTACTTTGCCCCTCTTGCTGGATCGAGAAGGCGAGGATGTCATCGAGCTAAACGTGTGATGAACACGGAGGTGCCATGCGTTCGGTGCTTGATCGGAATGAATCATGAACGTGTATGACTACATTGTAGCGTCCCAAGACCGATGCTTCAGAAGACTTCCAGCTATTCCGAGTTTTGCCATGTGTTTCTTTTGTGCTTGCTCTTTTATTTTTGCATTGCATCATGTCATCATGCCATCATGCCATTTAATTTTTAAAACTCAACTAAATAAATTGTATGGATCTTCGATCCATTTAAATCGAGGGAAGGGTGACTTCTCTTTATAACATACCCTCCCGATATTTAGGGAGCTATAATAAAATATTCCATTGTTTTGGAATCACCTTAACACACTTGCAAAATATCCCAATGCCTTTATTATCTTAATTCTTGGTCTCCAACTCTGCCCATAAATTATTTCATCATTTTTCGGAGCTCCACCAAAAATCCGAACATTTTTGGACCTTGCCAAACCCTCACTTCCGTTCAAACCCATTTGAATTAAATTCAAATGAGTTTGAATTTAAATCTTTCAATCATGCCTCTTTCTATTTTTCTTGGATCAGACTCATTTTTTGTGAGTCCGGGAAAATTGTCCACTTGCGCATAATCTTTCCCTAACCCTCTCTTTCTTTTCCTCTCTCTATTTCTTTTCTGATAGAGATTAGTGAGAGAGAGAGAGCCCAGCCCAGCTGCCCAGCTAGGCCTCTGGCCACTTCTTTCTCCACTGGGCCGGCCTCCCAAAGCCCACCTAACCCCTCTAACCCTAGGCCCCGACTCTCTCCATCGATCTCTCTCCCTCTCATTCCCTGCCCGCCGCCACGCGCACGCCCGCTGCCAGGAAGGGCTTCGCCCGATCCTCGCGATCCCCATCTTCCTCACGATCTTCCTCCCCTGCGCCCGATCCCCTCGCCGCGACCACGCCCCTGTCGAACCCAGCGCCAGGCTCCCATCTCCTTCCTCTCGCTCACCTCCTCCCTCATCTCCCTCGCAGCCTCTCTTCCTCCCCAGCGCCGCGACCTCGCCCTTCTCCTCCTGCATCGGGCATCCCCGTCACCTCTGCGCGCGAGCGCCGCCGCCCTCAACCCTCCTCGCCGAGGCCATGGCCGCCGCTGCGCCTTGCTCCCCGCCGCCTTGCTGCCTCCTCTCCGCCGTGAGTCCTTCCCCTCGTCGCCTCCTCTGCGCCCCGGTGAACCGCGCCCGTCCGCATCAGCCGGCCTCCACCGCCTCCTCGCCAGCGCTCGGCCTCCTCCCCGAGCTCATGCTCCCTTCGTCCATGGCCACGCCTGCGCCTACCTCGCCGGACCCCGCGTTCCGCCCTCGCCGGAGAAACGGACCAGGCCGGGGCTCCTCTGCGCCCCACCTCTCCATCTCCCGCTCGCTCGCGTCCCGAGCTCTGCCACACCTCTGCTCCTGCTTCCCCTTCGTGCACCTGCCGACCACCGTTGCAACGTTGGGACATCTGCCCCAGAGTACCTCAAGTCCGTCTACGACTAGGCGGACTCGCCTAGTAACACAACCATCGCGTTTTGTTTCATCACCGCCAAGGCCGAGTGGACGCCAAGTACCAGGACGTCAAGTTCCTCGCCGGACCCGAACATCCACGAAAACATGTACCACTACCGCCGCTGAAGACCGTCACGTGTACGACTACTTCCCACGACGACCGTTGCGAGAACGTCTACTTCCATCTACACCGCATCAAACTCGAACCGCCCCGAAACGCACGCTTCAAAGGTATAACCGCCGAGAACGACCGTCGTGGAACGAATGCATGTGTGTTGTATGAGATGCCCGCGTTTGCACCGTGTCCGAAATTGTCGCGTGCATGTTTCTCCTCGTTGCCATGCCACCATCTTGTGGGAACCCGGTATCCGGGATCACCCCACCTTCTATCGCATGTCACGCTCTCGTCACTTTTCCTTTTGCACCGGTATCTCCATGAGCTATCGGAACCGGAATGTTGTCGTGGCATCATTTTCGTTATCTTTGTCGTGGCACCCTTTTCGTTCCGCCATGGTGACCAAATGCTTCATAACATGCTCATGTCAACATTTTCATAAAAACGCTTAAAACTGCATGAACTTGTTCATGTCATCTGCATCATGATAACAACAATTAAAAATATCTAAATTGTTGTTTGTATTAATTTGCTATATGCATATGGGGATTTACCGGATTAGTCATTTGCTATATCCGGCCCCATTTAAATTGTTTAGATAGACAATCCCTTTATGTTTCACCTCTTGCCATGCTTAAACAACATTTAATATTGTTGAGTACCTAATGAGAGAGAACTAAATAAGTCATGTGGTGTTTCGTCAATATGCAACGGAGTTGCATGTTGAGCTCCACTTAATTTGTAGGATTGTTTGTGCATTTTTCCATGCCATGCTTCATTAAACCGGACATGCATCATACTTGGTTGTGCATCATGTCATGTTTATTGTGGTGGTTGTTTACTATGTTGTTTGCTTCTTTCTGGTGTTGCTTCTTCGGGTTGTTTCCGGCAATGTCGCGTTTGTGAGGAACCGTTCGTCTACGTCCGTTTGTCTTCTTCATGGACTCGTTCTTCTTCCTTGCGGGATTTAAGGCAAGATGATCATACCCTCGAAATCACTACTATCTTTGCTATGCTAGTTTGCTCGCTCTTGCTATGCCAATGCTTCGATGCCTACCATTTGCTTGTCAGCCTCCCAATTGCCATGTCAAACCTCTAACTCACCATGTCCTAGCAAACCGTTGATTGGCTATGTTACCGCTTGCTCAGCCCCTCTTATAGCATTGCTAGTTGCAGGTGAAGTTGAAGATTTCTCCATGGTGGACAGGATTTTGGTTGGGATATCACAATATATCTTATATAATTAATGCATCTATATACTTGGTAAAGGGTGGAAGGCTTGGCCTTTTGCCTGGTGTTTTGTTCCACTCTTGCCGCCCTAGTTTCCGTCATACCGGTGTTATGTTCCCGGATTTTTCGTTCCTTACGCGGTTGGGTTATAATGGGAACCCCTTGACAGTTCGCTTTGAATAAAACTCCTCCAGCAAGGCCCAACATTGACTTTTACCATTTGCCTCACCACCACCTACTTTTCCCTTGGGAGTCGCTCTCTCGAGGGTCATCTTTATTATAGCCCCCCTGGGCCAGTGCTTGTCTAAGTGTTGGTCCGAACCAGAGCCACTTGCAGCGCTACCTCGGGGAAACTCGAGGTCTGGTTTTAGTTGTACATAGTGTTCATCCGGTGTTGCCCTGAGAACGAGATATGTGCAGCTCCTATCGGGATTGTCGGTGCATCGGGCGGTCTTGCTGGTCTTGTTTTACCATTGTCGAAATGTCTTCTAAACCGGGATTCCAAGTCTGATCGGGTCTTCCTGGGAGAAGGTCTATTCCTTCGTTGATCGCGAGAGCTTGTCATGGGCTAAGTTGGGACACCCCTGCAGGGTATAATCTTTCGAAAGCCGTGCCTGCGGTTATAAGCAGATGGGAATTTGTTAATGTCCGGTTGTAGATAACTTAACACCAGATCCGAAATAAAACGCATCAACTGCGTGTGTAACCGTGATGGTCTCTTTCCGGCGGAGTCCGGGAAGTGAACACGGTTGTTGGAGTTATGCTTGACGTAAGTAGTCCAGGATCACTTCTTGATCATACTTTTATCGACCGTGCTTTGCCTTCTCTTCTCGCTCTCAGTTGCGTATGTTAGCCACCATATATGCTAGTCGCTTGCTGCAGCTCCACCTCATACCTTTACCTTACCCATAAGCTTAAATAGTCTTGATCGCGATGGTGTGAGATTGCTGAGTCCCTGTGGCTCACAGATACTTCCAAAACCAGCTTGTAGGTGCCGATGAGTCCGTGCAGATGGCGCAACCAAGCTCAGGAGGAGCTCGATGACGACCTTGTCCTTTGTGTTGTTTCGTTCTAGTTGATCAGTAGTGGAGCCCAGTTGGGGTCGATCGGGGACCTTTGTCGCATTTGGGGTTCTTCTTTTATTTTGGTTCCGTAGTCGGACCATGAGTGTATTTGATTGATGTAATGTTTATCCATGTAATGGTGTGAAGTGGCGATTGTAAGCCAACTATGTATCTCTTTCCCTTATGTATTACATGGGTTGTGTGACGATTACCTCACTTGAGACATATGCCTTCAATGCGATTATGTCTCTAAGTCGTGCCTCGACACGTGGGAGCTATAGTCGCATCGAGGGTGTTACAAGTTGGTATCAGAGCCTTCCCTGACCTTAGGAGCCCCATTGCTTGATCGTTTTTAGCGGCCGAGTTGTGTCTAGAAAAATGTTTTGAGTCATTTAGGAATTATATATCGGAGAGTTTAGGAATTCTTTTTACTCCTCAGTCCCTTCGTCACTCTTGCGAGGCATCCTGACGTAGAGTTTTGACTCTTCTCTTCTCAAATTTCACTAAAAAAAATTTAGGATCACGCGGGTATCTTGGAATCGTTCCGATGGTTTTATGACGAGATCATTGTCTTGGTGCCTCCTGTCAGGGGTTTTGTGGAAGTGTCCCGGGGAGTTGAGCTCTGAGGTGTTGTCATCATAATTTTATCGTTGCAGTTCTAGAATACCTAAGTTTAGTACGCCGACATCGAAAATCTCTTTTATGCAGTTCGTTGGTGAGATAACCTCGACGCCACCCAGTACTGGGGCGGGAGTTCGGGAGTATTGCCATAACTTGTATAACGGATGCTTTTCGAAGGTCGAGGTAGATGATTTCCGAAGGTTTCTTGGTTATGTGTTGAAGGATGGATACAGCTGGATGTAGGATTTGTTAGTTCGGGTGAGATATTATGCTTCCCCTGTATCCCCAACACCTGATTGCATAACCGGAAAATTTCAGGAGTTTCATAGGTGGGAATTCAAGTAGCTCCTAGAATATCTTTTCGACAGATGCATGATATGAGATTGGGGTTCGACGTCTAGTGGTCCGCCTTTCCACGATCGTTTTTACAGTGGTCTCGTTGTGTCTTAAAGAACCCTTGGCTATGCTGGTTCGGGGACACTTCGTATGTCATGTGCACTGCCTTGTACATGATGGTGCTGTACACTCGAGCCCGTGTGGGCCCCACCACGAAAACTTCGGACGGAATCTCTATCATATGTTTGTTCCGGCTTATTCTGCAAGCCAATCCTTTGTTTTGTTTTATTTGTGGTATTCGAGTTGCTTCGAGTCAAATGTTGAATCCATACCTTTCTTAAATGGTGTTCTCATATTTCTATGGGAGTGCTAATCCTTTCGATCATCGAGATTGTCATGTCAATTCTTTCCAACCGGTGTGCTTCTTTTCAAGTGGATCCGATCATTTCAACATTCGCAAGATCACCTCTCAGTTTTCTCAACGGTGTTTGTTTCATCCGTCCCAAGTTGTCTTTGTTTTCCCGCCCTCCCACCCCTTTTTCTTCAAGGACTCATTTATTTTAATCAAGTATCCATTTATTCATGTGAAGTCACTTCACTCTTTTCGATCAATGTTCTGATCCGGTGATCCCTCGTGAAGATGCTCACGAGCTTCAAGTTCATCATCCTTCATTATTGTTTCTTCTCCGGTCGTGTTAATTTCAAGCTTTCGGTGTTGATCATATTTTTTTTCCTCGTGTCAAATGCTTGTTCATACCGGTGCACCTCTTAATCTTTCACTTCTCGCTTTTCATTTGTTCTGGAGTGCTCAAGATATCTCGGAAGACCTGTGTTTCCATTCTCAATCCGTTCAAGATATTTCGAGGTTGTTTTCTCATTCAAGCCATTTAATTCAACCGGTGCAATCCCCCCTTTCAATCAATTGTTCAACGGTGTTTTCTTTTGAGTGGGCCCTAACCCACAGGTTTTTTCCCAGGATCTTACCTGACTCTTCTAATTATTCTGGTGCTATTCCCAAATTCTTTTCAAAGTGTGACGTAAGAATGGATTCCATCAGTCACATGCCTTCTCCAAGATTGCTTTGAAATATTTTCATCGTTGGTTCAACCTTTCCAATTTTCATTCCGGAGTATCTCAACAATTCATGGTGGTTCTCATCATCTTTCTCAACTTTTGAAGATCGAAGAAGGATTTCTCTTAAATCTTGGTCCATTCTCTTGAAGATTCATGGTTCTAGCTTCATGCTATCCTCATAATTGTTTTTGATTGTGACAATTCTTTTCTTACCATCCGAAGCATTTCATGAGTTGTTTCCATTTCTTTTCTCCGAAGGCCATCATGTCATAATTCTTCATTCTCAGCGTGTAGCTATCTTTCTCCAAATCTTACCGGTGCATCGTTCAGATGATCTCTAATCGGCTCGTGATCTCTTTGTTCTCATGTATCTAAATCCTCTCAAGCATCTTCGTTCATTTTATAATTATTCCCAGTGTTTCTTTATCTTCTCTTTGTTCATAACCAATTCTTACGGTGGTTCTTCTAGGTTTCTCTTCCTTATCAATTTATTCGTTGTCAATCCTACCGGTGGTTCAAAGAAGACCTTCCCAAGTTGGAGACATATATCTCTTAATCCTTGCTACGAGAATAAGTAGTGTGCCAAATCCGTTGATTGCCATCAATTTAATTGGTGAAGGACAAGCATAACATAATTCTTATTCTTGTTCATTCAAGTGATTAAATCTTTATTCCGGAGGCCCTTCAAATTCTCGGTTTCAGTTGTTTTATCTTCTCTTTTGGCCCGGAGTTCCAAGCTCTAATTATCACGGAGATCCATCTAAATCATTGCAAGGCTTCACCTTGTGTTTTCAACTTCTCTTTCTTTTTATCATCCTTTCATTACTGGAGTTCTTCATGGAGACTCTACATGGTGGTTCGTCAAGGATTCTTTTCATTCTCCAATTGTTCTTCAAGATTTCTCTCGAAGTTATGACCCGCTAAGCTATACTCTAAAATAAACATGGTGCTCAACACATATTTTGTTTTGAGGCGTTCAAGCATTCTTCATCTTGCATTCCGAAGTGCAATCCTTTCTACCTTATCTTTTGAGATGGTGTTATGTCAGTCTTGACAATTTGAGTTCGTGTTTCATGATTCACATGTTGTCAAGAATGAGATATTTTAAAAACCATCATTTTTCTCTTCGATCATGAGGTATTTTAAATCCATTAATCTCTTTGTTGGAGTTATCTTGGTATAGATTTCACCTAAAGCCTTCCCTAAGGAATGTTGCTATTGTGGTGCTTATCTAAGATCCAAGTTTTTCTCCTATCCTCTCGGCGAAAGGAGTTGTCATCTCCATGTTGACCTCTATCCAATCTTTTGTTTCCGTTAATGGCAGAATTTCGCCTCAATTTTGGGATGTTTTCCATAAGCCCACTACAAACTTATTCTTTTCGTTGTTTGTCTTCCAACAACTTTGTTCTAACCTTCCTGCAAGGATGCTTTCCAAATTAAATTGTGGTAGGAGTTGACATTTCCTTCTCCGTCCCTTTATCCCAACAATCTAACTTCTATTCTTTTGTTCCGGAGGCATTGTGATGTTGTGCTTTTCACTCATCATCTCGAATTGTGAGGATCGTGTTCTTTTCCTTGCTTATCCATTTAACCGGAGTCTCATCCAAGTGCTTTCATTTTGCCAAATTCATGTTCTTTTCCTTCCATGTTCAACAGGAGTGCTGCCCAAATTCTTTCTCTCTCATCTCGTTTTAACCGGAGTGGTTTCGAATTCTATCTTGTCCATTAAACTCTTGATTCGTGTCTTTGCAACCTTCAAGTTCCCGTAATGTTCCTCGTTCCTCTTTTCTAACGGATTGTTTGCAATCTCGTTCATCTCTAATTGCTCAACCTCTCAAGGTTCGTGGTTTCACTCATTGGTCGAAGAAGCAACTTAGTTTTACCGCTTATCTTCCTCTTCCGTTTCCCTCCGGTGCCATCCTAGATCTCGGGACGAGATCCTCTCGTAGTGGTGGAGTGTTGTAGCACCCCAAGACCGATGCTTCAGAAGACTTCCAGCTATTCCGAGTTTTGCCATGTGTTTCTTTTGTGCTTGCTCTTTTATTTTTGCATTGCATCATGTCATCATGCCATCATGCCATTTAATTTTTAAAACTCAACTAAATAAATTGTATGGATCTTCGATCCATTTAAATCGAGGGAAGGGTGACTTCTCTTTATAACATACCCTCCCGATATTTAGGGAGCTATAATAAAATATTCCATTGTTTTGGAATCACCTTAACACACTTGCAAAATATCCCAATGCCTTTATTATCTTAATTCTTGGTCTCCAACTCTGCCCATAAATTATTTCATCATTTTTCGGAGCTCCACCAAAAATCCGAACATTTTTGGACCTTCCCAAACCCTCACTTCCGTTCAAACCCATTTGAATTAAATTCAAATGAGTTTGAATTTAAATCTTTCAATCATGCCTCTTTCTATTTCTCTTGGATCGGACTCATTTTTTGTGAGTCCGGGAAAATTGTCCACTTGCGCATAATCTTTCCCTAACCCTCTCTTTCTTTTCCTCTCTCTATTTCTTTTCTGATAGAGATTAGTGAGAGAGAGAGAGCCCAGCCCAGCTGCCTAGCTAGGCCTCTGGCCACTTCTTTCTCCACTGGGCCGGCCTCCCAAAGCCCACCTAACCCCTCTAACCCTAGGCCCCGACTCTCTCCATCGATCTCTCTCCCTCTCATTCCGTGCCCGCTGCCACGCGCACGCCCGCTGCCAGGAAGGGCTTCGCCCGATCCTCGTGATCCCCATCTCCCTCACGATCTTCCTCCCCTGCGCCCGATCCCCTCACCGCGACCACGCCCCTGTCAAACCCAGCGCCAGGCTCACATCTCCTTCCTCTCGCTCACCTCCTCCCTCATCTCCCTCGCAGCCTCTCTTCCTCCCCAGCGCCGCGGCCTCTCCCTTCTCCTTCGGCATCGGGCATCCCCGTCGCCTCTGCGCGTGAGCGCCGCCGCCCTCAACCCTCCTCGCCGAGGCCATGGCCGCCGCTGCGCCTTGCTCCCCGCCGCCTTGCTGCCTCCTCTCCGCCGCGAGTCCTTCCCCTCGTCGCCTCCTCTGCGCCCCGGTGAACCGCGCCCGTCCGCATCAGCCGGCCTCCACCGCCTCCTCGCCAGCGCTCGGCCTCCTCCCCGAGCTCATGCTCCCTTCGTCCATGGCCACGCCTGCGCCTACCTCGCTGGACCCCGCGTTCCGCCCTCGCCGGAGAAACGGACCAGGCCGGGGCTCCTCTGCGCCCCACCTCTCCATCTCCCGCTCGCTCGCGTCCCGAGCTCCGCCACACCTCTGCTCCTGCTTCCCCTTCGTGCACCTGCCGACCACCGTTGCAACGTTGGGACATCTGCCCCAGAGTACCTCAAGTCCGTCTACGACTAGGCGGACTCGCCTAGTAACACAACCATCGCGTTTTGTTTCATCACCGCCAAGGCCGAGTGGACGCCAAGTACCAGGACGTCAAGTTCCTCGCCGGACCCGAACATCCACGAAAACATGTACCACTACCGCCGCCGAAGACCGTCACGTGTACGACTACTTCCCACGACGACCGTTGCGAGAACGTCTACTTCCATCTACACCGCATCAAACTCGAACCGCCCCGAAACGCACGCTTCAAAGGTATAATCGCCGAGAACGACCGCCGTGGAACGAATGCATGTGTGTTGTATGAGATGCCCGCGTTTGCACCGTGTCCGAAATTGTCGCGTGCATGTTTCTCCTTGTTGCCATGCCACCATCTTGTGGGAACCCGGTATCCGGGATCACCCCACCTTCTATCGCATGTCACGCTCTCGTCACTTTTCCTTTTGCACCGGTATCTCCATGAGCTATCGGAACCGGAATGTTGTCGTGGCATCATTTTCGTTATCTTTGTCGTGGCACCCTTTTCGTTCCGCCATGGTGACCAAATGCTTCATAACATGCTCATGTCAACATTTTCATAAAAACGCTTAAAACTGCATGAACTTGTTCATGTCATCTGCATCATGATAACAACAATTAAAAATATTTAAATTGTTGTTTGTATTAATTTGCTATATGCATATGGGGATTTACCGGATTAGTCATTTGCTATATCCGGCCCCATTTAAATTGTTTAGATAGACAATCCCTTTATGTTTCACCTCTTGCCATGCTTAAACAACATTTAATATTGTTGAGTACCTAACGAGAGAGAACTAAATAAGTCATGTGGTGTTTCGTCAATATGCAACGGAGTTGCATGTTGAGCTCCACTTAATTTGTAGGATTGTTTGTGCATTTTTCCATGCCATGCTTCATTAAACCGGACATGCATCATACTTGGTTGTGCATCATGTCATGTTTATTGTGGTGGTTGTTTACTATGTTGTTTGCTTCTTTCCGGTGTTGCTTCTTCGGGTTGTTTCCGGCAATGTCGCGTTTGTGAGGAACCGTTCGTCTACGTCCGTTTGTCTTCTTCATGGACTCGTTCTTCTTCCTTGCGGGATTTAAGGCAAGATGATCATACCCTCGAAATCACTACTATCTTTGCTATGCTAGTTTGCTCGCTCTTGCTATGCCAATGCTTCGATGCCTACCATTTGCTTGTCAGCCTCCCAATTGCCATGTCAAACCTCTAACTCACCATGTCCTAGCAAACCGTTGATTGGCTATGTTACCGCTTGCTCAGCCCCTCTTATAGCGTTGCTAGTTGCAGGTGAAGTTGAAGATTTCTCCATGGTGGACAGGATTTTGGTTGGGATATCACAATATATCTTATATAATTAATGCATCTATATACTTGGTAAAGGGTGGAAGGCTTGGCCTTTTGCCTGGTGTTTTGTTCCACTCTTGCCGCCGTAGTTTCCGTCATACCGGTGTTATGTTCCCGGATTTTGCGTTCCTTACGCGGTTGGGTTATAATGGGAACCCCTTGACAGTTCGCTTTGAATAAAACTCCTCCAGCAAGGCCCAACATTGACTTTTACCATTTGCCTCACCACCACCTACTTTTCCCTTGGGAGTCGCTCTCTCGAGGGTCATCTTTATTATAGCCCCCCCGGGCCAGTGCTTGTCTAAGTGTTGGTCCGAACCAGAGCCACTTGCAGCGCCACCTCGGGGAAACTCGAGGTCTGGTTTTAGTTGTACGTAGTGTTCATCCGGTGTTGCCCTGAGAACGAGATATGTGCAGCTCCTATCGGGATTGTCGGCGCATTGAGCGGTCTTGCTGGTCTTGTTTTACCATTGTCGAAATGTCTTGTAAACCGGGATTCCGAGTCTGATCGGGTCTTCCTGGGAGAAGGTCTATTCCTTCGTTGATCGTGAGAGCTTGTCATGGGCTAAGTTGGGACACCCCTGCAGGGTATAATCTTTCGAAAGCCGTGCCTGCGGTTATAGGCAGATGGGAATTTGTTAATGTCCGGTTGTAGATAACTTGACACCAGATCCGAAATAAAACGCATCAACTGCGTGTGTAACCATGATGGTCTCTTTCCGGTGGAGTCCGGGAAGTGAACACGGTTGTTGGAGTTATGCTTGACGTAAGTAGTCCAGGATCACTTCTTGATCATACTTTTATCGACCGTGCTTTGCCTTCTCTTCTCGCTCTCAGTTGCGTATGTTAGCCACCATATATGCTAGTCGCTTGCTGCAGCTCCACCTCATACCTTTACCTTACCCATAAGCTTAAATAGTCTTGATCGCGATGGTGTGAGATTGCTGAGTCCCTGTGGCTCACAGATACTTCCAAAACCAGCTTGTAGGTGCCGATGAGTCCGTGCAGATGGCGCAACCAAGCTCGGGAGGAGCTCGATGACGACCTTGTCCTTTGTATTGTTTCGTTCTAGTTGATCAGTAGTGGAGCCCAGTTGGGGTCGATTGGGGACCTTTGTCGCATTTGGGGTTCTTCTTTTATTTTGGTTCCGTAGTTGGACCATGAGTGTATTTGATTGATGTAATGTTTATCCATGTAATGGTGTGAAGTGGCGATTGTAAGCCAACTATGTATCTCTTTCCCTTATGTATTACATGGGTTGTGTGACGATTACCTCACTTGCGACATATGCCTTCAATGCGATTATGTCTCTAAGTCGTGCCTCGACACGTGGGAGCTATAGTCGCATCGAGGGTGTTACAAGTTGGTATCAGAGCCTTCCCCGACCTTAGGAGCCCCATTGCTTGATCGTTTTTAGCGGCCGAGTTGTGTCTAGAAAAATGTTTTGAGTCATTTAGGAATTATATATCGGAGAGTTTAGGAATTCTTTTTACTCCTCAGTCCCTTCGTCACTCTTGCGAGGCATCCTGACGTAGAGTTTTGACTCTTCTCTTCTCAAATTTCACTAAAAAAAATTAGGATCACGCGGGTATCTTGGAATCGTTCCGATGGTTTTATGATGAGATCATTGTCTTGGTGCCTCCTGTCAGGGGTTTTGTGGAAGTGTCCCAGGGAGTTGAGCTCTGAGGTGTTGTCATCATAATTTTATCGTTGCAGTTCTGGAATACCTAAGTTTAGTACGCCGACATCGAAAATCTCTTTTATGCAGTTTGTTGGTGAGATAACCTCGACGCCACCCAGTACTGGGGCGGGAGCTCGGGAGTATTGCCATAACTTGTATAACGGATGCTTTTCGAAGGTCGAGGTAGATGATTTCCGAAGGTTTCTTGGTTATGTGTTGAAGGATGGATACAGCTGGATGTAGGATTTGTTAGTTTGGGTGAGATATTATGCTTCCCCTGTATCCCCAACACCTGATTGCATAACCGGAAAATTTCGGGAGTTTCATAGGTGGGAATTCAAGTTGCTCCTAGAATATCTGAGCTATGTCCCGGGGAGTTGAGCTCTGAGCTATGCATCTCCATGGATATATCTTGCGTGTGCATAGATTTTTTTGTTTTCCATGCAACGTTCCCCAACAAAGGGTCTGATAAAACTATAAAGAGTTATAGAATATTTTAGACCAAGGCTTCATTGTAGGGTTTTGTTTTCCATTCACTAAATTCAAAAGACAAAATGTTTGTCATAGAATGAATATTTTTCAAAAAAAGGTTTTCTTATTAAAGGAGCAATTGGGTGGATGATAGAGTTTATTGAGATTATTAATCTTTGGCTTAAGATATGACAAGAATAAACCTGATATGTTCGGGAATATTTTTGCGTGTAAAATAAGCAAAGAAATCACTACATTAGATGTAGAAACTTTTAGTTAAAACTGTCGGATTTTAGGTTCCGCAAACCCTTGAGAGGTTCGAACTCTGGGGTGCGTGCGGAGATCTCAACCTACCCAGCCTCCCAACTCGCGATCCTCATAGCCTAGCGCGACAAACTCAAAGGGAAAGAGGGACACGACAGTTTATCCTGGTTCAGGCCACCTTGTGGTGTAATACCCTACTCCAGGCTTGTAGTGGATTGCCTCGAGGGGCTGAGGATGAACTAGTACAGTGGATGAACAGCCTCAGGAGGTGAGGTGTTCTTGAGCTCAAGTGAGCCGGTGATATGGAGAGGGTGGAATGGGTTCGATTCCCCTATATGGTGGTGACTAGGTCTTATTTATAGTGGCCTTGGTCCTCTTCCCAAATGTTGGTGGGAAGGGATCCCACAACAGCCAGATTTGAAGGGAGACAACAAGTACATCCAATCCCGACTAAAGTGGTCTTCGCCTTCAAAAGCCTCTGGTTGTGACACTACGGTGGGCTCAGCACTGACCTCCATCATGCCGTCCTGGCGGTCTTGGTCTTGTTTCACCAAAATGGAGACCTTTGGTTGATTCCCCGGGACTCCGCGCCTGCTGCTTGCCTCCTTTGCACCAAAGAGGAAACTGGTACATTTTGCCCGCCGGCGCCCGCCTTGCCTTGGTCGTCATGGCTCACGTCAGCTGAGCCTCATGAGGTGCACCTTGCATAGAAGCGCTGCTCCTTGGGAGCTAGTCTAAGGAGGCCGATCCTCTTGGAGGTCTTGGTGTCGTCCGCCTCGTGAGGGTCTTGAGTTGTTGATGCTGAAGTCGGGCCGTACCAGGCTATTGATGGAGCCATGCAGTGGGCCGCAGGCAGGCAAGTCTGGGTGCCCCCGTATCCAGAATGCCGACAGTAGCCCCCGGGCCCAAGGCACGCTCGGACTTGGCTTCTAGGCGAAGCCAAAGGGCAAGTGCAGAGCGCCACGGGCCCTAACCGCATGCGGCCTTGGACGACGCGTGGCGATTGATAGGACGTGGGTGCCTCCACTTCCCCACACAGCCTCAAAATCCACCGAGCCTAGCGGGCGCCCGTTGCCAGAGCAGTTCACCCCTGTAGATTGTTGCACTTGGCCTTTGTCTCCTTCCTCCCCTGGCTCGCAATCTTCCTTGAAGATCCAGCGCTAGTGTCGTTCCCCCCTCCTCCTTGCTTCCGCCATGGCCCGCAGCAGAGGAAGAGGAAAGGGAGGTCGCACGCCCCGGTTGGACCCCCGCCAGCCTTGGAACCTGCTCTCGAGCGGTCGACGGTGATCAATCAGGAGGGGCTGGACAAGGTCTGCCCCGCTCTTGCAGCCAATTCCAATGAGTGGAAGGCGACGATCGCCCGGCCCGCATCTTGGCTCGCGGATGACATGAGCGCCACCGAGATTCCATTCATCTTCATGCCCTCTTCGCGGGACTGATTCCCCCTTTCTCTCCTTTCTTCAATGCCATAATCTTGCACTACTAGATCCACCTGCTGCACCTAGACCCCCGCTCCATCATCCTCCTTGCCACTTTTGCTTTCCTCTGTGAAGCCATGGTCGGCATTGCTCCTTCCGTAGCCTAGTTTCGCCATTTCTTCTTGCTCCGTCTGGTCGATGCCCACCAGCGCTCGGGGTGTGTTGGCCTTCGAAGCCGTTGCGGCGACAGCTAGCTCAGGGATCGACTTCGAGCTATCGCCAGATGCGAAGGGGTTCCAGAAGCATCGGTTGTTTGTAGATGCCAGCACGCGCAGCCCCCTGCTTCTGACCCCTCGCACGCCAGTGGTGCCCAGCTCTAGCTGGGGGCATATGAAGCTTGTCGACCGTTGGCTTGCCCCTGTCTGGAAGTGGTTGGCCGGGCTGCAGAAACTTGGGATGACAGTGCTAATGGTGGTGCGGGAATTTGTCTGGTGGCCCATCGCCCCGCTCCAGTGCCATTCCCGCCCAATGTGGGCCTTCACGGTGCCGAGGACTCCATGAGGCTCCAAGCGCCTTTGCTGCCTTCCAAGACACTGAGCAAGGTGCCTGAGCTTCTGACGGGTGACTCCAAACCTGCCGAGCTTCCAGGAAAGGGTTGCCTCCTTTACCAATGCTCGAACAAGGTGGCCTTCATGGAGCAGATGCCCCTCTTCAATGAGTGGGGGTTACGCCCGGCGGGCCTTGAAGGGCCTCGCGAGAATGCTATCCTCGTGGCTCCCTTGCTTCTTGACCACGTGGCATGTTCCCCAAGTGTGTAAGCAGGGGTCTCACGCCACCAGGTTTTGCCGAGGCAACCTCCAGAGGTCCTGCGCCATTAGGTGCTCCGGAGGCCCCGGGAGGGGACACCGCGGGGTCGGTGCAAACCTGTGCTCATGAGGCAACGCCTATGAGGCTCGGGGAAACGGCTACGAGGCGGTTGCTGAAGGGGAGGTGCCCCCTAGCGCTCCTGAGGCTGCCGCCCAGGGAGCCCCATCGAGCGCTCTCGCTCCTGGGGACCGTCCCTCGAAGCCCGGCCGGCTTCGCCTGAATCTTGAAGCACTCCGCAAGAGGAAGGGGTCTCCGAGCTGCAATGGTGAGGCCCACTGGCCGCTAAAGCAGAGGAAGTACATAGTTGTGGACGACTAAATACCTCATTCTAGTGACTTCCTGCGCGCCATGCTTTTCCATGACCAAGGCCTCGCAGGGTCCCCGCGTCGGTGAAACCCCAGAAGAGGAGTCCTTCAGGGGCTTCTAGCTTGATACCGATGCACAACCCCCCGTGCCCAGCTCCCGCGCAAGGCATGGGGCCAACTCTAGCAGCTGGGGCACCGCTAGGGGGCCTCGAACTTGAGCCTCCTGCCTCCTTCTTCCGCAACCTGGCCTGGGGGGCGGGGCGGGCCAACGGCTCCCCGTTGATCGCTACTGGCGATTGAGCGCCCCTTGGCCGTCTTCATCTTCAGGCTGTGAAGCTGCATCGACCAGCCCGATGTCGAAGGCAGGCGAGCCACTCTGCGCCCCTCTGGCGGCTCCCAGGGTCGAGGACGGGCTCGGCCGCGCGTTGGAGTTTGCGCGTGGGCGTAGTGCTGTCTGCTTTGAGCTCTTTGGCAAGGCGATGCACGCGATGATCCGGCTTGGTGGAGAGCTTGCCGATGTCAACACCCTCCACGAGGCAGAGGACCGCCGGTTGGTGCGTGAATGGCACCAGCTGAAAGTCACCATCAACCTCGGGCGGCTTTAGCACGATGAGGCCGACGCATGCGTTGCGGCTTCACTTGCAACTTCTCGCGAGGCTTGCGCCCGCGCCAAGGAGGAGGCTGATGTCGGCGACCGTCATTGTGAGGAAGCCGAGGAGCGAGAGCGGGAGCGAGAGCGGGAGCTCCTGACTTCAAACGCCGCTGTCGGTGTCAAAACCGGCGGATCTCGGGTAGGGGGTCCCGAACTGTGCGTCTAGGCAGATGGTAACAGGAGACAAGGGACACGATGTTTTACCCAGGTTCGGGCCCTCTTGATGGAGGTAAAACCCTACGTCCTGCTTGATTGATATTGATGATGTGGGTGTTACAAGAGTAGATCTACCACGAGATCAAGGAGGCCAAACCCTAGAAGCTAGGCTATGGTATGATTGTTGTTCGTCCTACGGACTAAAACCAACCGGTTTATATAGACACCGGAGAGGGCTAGGGTTACACAGAGTCGGTTACAATGGTAGGATATCTACATATCCGTATCACCAAGCTTGCCTTCCACGCCAAAGAAAGTCCCATCCGGACACGGGACGAAGTCTTCAATCTTGTATCTTCATAGTCTTCGAGTCCGGCCGATGATGATAGTTCGGCTATCCGGACACCCCCTAGTCCAGGACTCCCTCAGTAGCCCCTGAACTAGGCTTCAATGAAGACGAGTCCAGCGCGCATATTGTCTTCGGCATTGCAAGGCGGGTTCCTCCTCCGAATAATTCATAGAAGATTGTGAACACCAGGATAGTGTCCGGCTCTGCAAAATAAATTCCACATACCACCGTAGAGAGAATAATATTTACACAAGTTCAATCTGCTGGCGTATTTGTGGCGTGACGTCACACCACCGCCAAGCCTTTACTCGAATTGTTTTTACTGTACCACCTCAGCGCGTTTAGCGAAGCGGTTTCCTTGGCACGTCTTGTCGAAGCAGAGATCGTGTTCCCCTTATTCCGAGATTCCCATCAATACGGACGTGGGTAACCCAACCGCGCCATTGATTGCGGCGCTTGGGAGATAAGCGAGTTTTATCAGGCCAGTGGGGACACATGGTTTCGTCCGCCCATGTAAGGGGATAAAGATCCACCCTTTTACCTACGCCTTCTTCCTCCTTTGCTTATCCATCTCCGTGAACTCGAGCTCCAGCGCCCAAGTCCGCACATCTCACCTCAACCTTCTCCAACTATGTCCGGAGCGGGAGGCAAGTGGATGGCCTCCTCCGTTACGGAGGGGCACATCCAGAAGCTGCACAACGCCGGATATCTGTCCAGCGACATCGTGCACCGGCTCCCCGACGAGGGGGAGCTCATCCCCACCCCCAGGCCCCATGAGAGGGTAGTATTCCTTTCCCATTTCCTCTGCGGACTGGGCTTCCCACTCCATCCCTTTGTCCGGGGGCTCATGTTCTACTACGGCCTGGATTTCCATGATCTGGCCCCGAATTTCATCCTCAACATCTCGGCGTTTATCGTCGTGTGTGAGGCCTTCCTCTGCATCGAGCCCCACTTCGGCTTGTGGCTCAAGACCTTCAGTGTCAAGCCGAAGGTTGTGAAGGGCAGCCAAGCGGAGTGCGGAGGCGCCATGGTGGGCAAGATGCCCAATGTTACTTGGCTCGAGGGCACCTTCGTGGAAACCATCAAGGGGTGGCAATCGAGGTGGTTCTACATCACCGAGCCGCGCGACCCTAAATGGGCAGCGGCCCCCGAAATCAGATCCGGCATCCCCATACGGCTCACCTCCTGGAAGGAGAGTGGCCTGACGTGGGGTGATTCGGAGGAGCTGGCCGGACTCCAAGCATGCGTCCAAAAACTAGTGAACAAAAAGCTCAAGCTTGTCAACGTAGTCCAGGTCATGCTCATCCGCCGGATTCTCTCGTGCCAACAACGAGACTTCAATATGTGGGAGTTCGATCCGGCGCAGCACCAGACTCTGAGCGGGCTCTTCGACACTACGTACGAAGAGGCCTGGAGGGTGCTATTTAAGGGCGCCGAGGCTCCCGCATCCGCTACCGAAGATCGCGGATTCAGCTCGCAGCGTCCGGCTAGCGAGGTAAGCGATTTTACCCTTTATGGGACACTTGTATTACATAGTTTGACTCTATGCGGGATCTAAACTCCCTCTCCTTTGACAGGACTGGCTGAAGAAGGCCGAGCGGACTAACTGTCTGGCCCCTTTGCCAGAAGACCCAGCGGACGCCCGCTTAACGGGGCTGCTGGTTCCGGCACCCCACGTGGTGCCGGAGAAGAAGGCCGGGCACTCGAAAGAGTTCCCGTTTTCAGGTGTCATCGGACGATGACTCTGAGGTGGACTCCTCCCATGAAGGCGAGGAGGAGAAGAAAGAGGCCTCTCCCTCAGCGGGGGGGGGGGGAGAAAAGGAAGGCCTCCCCAACGAGGGAGGCCGAAGGGTCCAAGAAGGGAAGGACTCTTCCCCCGGACTGCTCTGCCAACACCGGCGACGACGACGAGGATTGGCCTTCAAGGGCCAAGCCCCTGGCGAGATCGTAAGTATCCGGACTCCCGAATAACTTCATGATTTTTCTTTTCGCCACATGGTGTCTTTCTAATGCCGCATACAACCCTGCAGTCCGCCCAAGGATGATCTTCCCGCTTTGTCGAGCGGGTCCTTGGGTGCGTCAGATATGGATTCCCTTTCGACCGCCTCCACCCCCCGTGATGCGGACGATGCCGAGGTGGGATCCCGGGAAGGGACCCGCCAGGAGGAGGAGGCCCCGGAGGTGCCGCAGGGCAACCTCCCGGACTTTGCACCGGACTTCGCACCGGAACCTGTAGTGGCTCCGGAGTCCGGCGGGCGGTCCCTTCGTAAGAAGGGCAAGAGCGTGACGCCGGCAGCCTCTGTCCAACCAGAGGCGCCGGATAGCTTGCTGGAGGCGCTCAACGGCGCTTCCATCAAAGAGGAACACCACACCGTCATGGGTGCGGTGATTCAGAAGGTTCAGCTCGCCAAGAGCGGGCTGACCGAAAGCCTGCAGCAGCCTTCTAACAGGCTTTGAGGTAAGAATTTTGATATATGTAAAATAGTACCGCATAGACAGTAGCCCCTGATGCTCGGTTCAGTGTTTGGAAAGAAAAGCCGGACTGAGGATCTAAAAAGATACACGCAGGAGTCATAAAAAATATGTCAATATGGGATTGCAGGTTGTGCTGCTGACCTCTGCCGCACTGACTGTGGAGGTCAATACTTTGAAGCAAAGCCTCGAGCGGTCCGAGAACGAGCTCGGCCGTGCCAAGAAGCAGCTCGAGGACAAGGAAGGTGAGTAACACCTTATTAAAATTGTACCTTACAGAAAAGGATTTGGTTGCAAGAAGAATGACAAGGATAACGTGGGTATTGCAGGGGCCACGAACGAGGTGGGGACCCTAAAGGAGGCGGTGTCCGCGGCCGAACATAATGCCGCCGCGGAGCGCACCGAGCGAGAGAAGCAGGAGGCGCGGGTGGCAGAGGTACAGCAAGAGCTCCAAGCTCTCGTGGAAAAACATGAGAGTTTGGAGCGCGACTCGAAGACTCGAGAGTCCGAGCTTGCATTGGCTCTTGAGAGTGCCAAAGCCGCTAAGGCCAAAGCCTACAAGGCCCTCCAGGAAATCGAGGCGTTGAGGAAAATAGCGGCGGGTAAGGCATTTTTCATGCAAAGTAAGCATGTGAGTGTGAATTACCTATCACTTACCCGAATTCGGAGCTCTCCAGGAGCGTTCGCAGATCTGCCCCGCAGCATGTCCGATGCTGCCGCTTTCTATAGGGCCGAGGAGGGGAGCTCGACGGAGAAGATCTTCTGGTCTCAGTATGCTGAGCCTGGACATCCGGTGCCCCTAAGCGACCAACTGAAGCAGCTGGTCGAGCTCCACAAGGTGGCTGAACAGGCCATGAAGGGCCTCATAGTTTGGCTGTGGCCCAAGGAGGCCATGCCTGGGAGCTACTTCGGCCTGGTGCGGCAGCTGGTGGATGCGTGTCCATGGGTTGAAGTCATCAAGCACTCCGCCTGTATTGAAGGTGCCCGTCGGGCCCTTGCCCGCGCAAAGGTGCAATGGGGCAAGATGGATGCTGAGAAGCTTGTGACGGACGCGCCACCGCCGAGCAAGGAGTATCGCACGCCCGAGATGTATTATAAGAGTGTCCTGAAGGGAGCCTGCATTATTGCGGGTGAGTGCTCCAAAGATGTAATATTTGAGTAGACTCGCATTTTGTTATCCTGTGCGCTGAAAACTTTGTTCATATGCGCTAAGCAACGCTTCTTAATTTAAAATATTACCTTCTGTGCGGCCGTTTATCAAATCTGAGAGATGGCAAGTCGTCGGCTTCAGCCCCCATGCCACGAGTGCTGGGGTGTTCGGGATAAATTTGAGCACTCTTGTTCCCATTTTTGGGTCCATCTAGGGAGGCGCTCAACACAACGAACAAGGCAACCGGACTTATAATGCTTGAACACTCTCACTTAGCCATAGAATTCTATAATTTTAAATTTCGGCGAAGCCCCTAGTGTTCGGAAGGCCGAATTTGGGGCGCTATCCACGCCTGGGCCGGACAAAGCCGGTTCCTCGCTCTAAGCGGCATAAGTCTTTAGGGACTCGAAAAAAACCTCTCGAACAGCAACCGGCTCTCGCCTCATCATGACGGTCAGTTTTAGCTTTCTCCACTGAGGCGCTCGCCCAGCTCAACTGGGGCGCAATCACAGTGGTTCTCCCAGTGCTACCTTAGCCGATAAAACGGAACATAAGGTACCAAAACATGGGAGCCAGGCAAACCCAACTATTGACCCAAGACATGATTCGAAGCCGATGCATATAATGCTATAAGTTCGGGGTGCCGCACTTGTGAAAGTGTTCGGACTTATCACACCATGATGCGGGAAACATAAGCCCCTGGTGTATTTAGCCGTACCAAAGTGTACGGATGCAACATGTCATAAATGAACATATGTATAAGAAAGAAATGCAATTATAAGCGAAAAGGTGCTGCATTGTTTATTCAAGAAATACTGCTGTGAATGCAGAACGATACAAATAGTGCGATAAGCAAGGGATGGGACTATTAAACATGTCCCCTCTAGGGGTAGGCTAGGGAATGGTGTATAAAACAGATTTAATGCTCGTAATGGAGACCACCTGGATATTCGTCATAGCCTTTCTCCTTCCCTGGCTGTTGCATCGTGAGTTCGGCAGGTCTACTGCCGGACAGGGCCTCTGATGAACGGAGTCCTGTGGGTAAAAAAAAAGAAAAAGAGACAAAAAAGAACGACACACTTGAGAGCCCCTGGTGTGGTTAAGCCGCATTCTGGGCCTATCGTGGTCGTGCCCCTCCCCCTATGCCCATGGTATCTCCAGAGCGTAATGATGTACGCGAAGGACCAGTCTTGCAATTTTGCAGGGGCTGGGGTTGGGGCCGCATTGCTACGCGTGCTCGGAACGTGCCAGGTGGTCTTGTTGTAGGTTACTCCGGGCGCGTTTAGCCGTGTCCGGTCGCTTAGCGGCCGGACTCGAGAATTGCCTTAAGAGGCTGCACTGTACTTCTGCCGCGAGAGCCGCTATATGTTCCTCCGTTCGGAGAGAGCGTTCAGTGTTTCCGTTGACCGTGATGACTCCTCGAGGGCCTGGCATCTTGAGCTTGAGGTATGCATAGTGCGGCACCGCGTTGAACTTTGCAAACGCGGTACGTCCGAGCAGAGCATGATAGCCGCTGCGGAACGGAACTATGTCGAAGATTAACTCCTCGCTTCGGAAGTTATCCGGGGATCTAAAGACCACTTCCAGTGTAACTGAGCCTGTACAATTGGCCTCTACACCTGGTATGACGCCTTTAAAGGTCGTCTTTGTAGGTTTAATCCGTGAGGGGTCTATGCCCATTTTGTGCATTGTATCCTGATAAAGCAGGATCCGGCTGCTGCCACCGTCCATCAGGACTCTGGTGAGGTGAAATCCATTGACGATTGGGTCTAAAACCAATGCGGTGAATACGCCGTGGCGGATGCTGGTGGGGTGGTCCCTTCGATCAAAGGTGATCGGGCAGGAGGACCATGGGTTGAACTTCAGGGCGACTGACTCCATCGCGTATACATCCCTGAGTGCATGCTTCCGCTCCCTTTTGGGTATCTGGGTTGCATATATCATGTTCACCATCCGCACTTGTGGGGGGAAACCCTTCTGTCCTCTATTGTTCGGCGGTCGGGTCTCTTCCTCGTCATCACTATGCATCCCCTTGTCGTTGTTTTCGGCAATTAACTTGCCTGCTTGCTTGAATACCCAACAGTACCTGTTGGTGTGGTTAGCTGGCTTTTCGGGGGTGCCGTGTATCTGGCACGAGCGATCGAGTATTCAGTCCAAATTGGACGGACCCGGAGTAGTTCTTTTGAATGCCTTTTTCCGTTGACCGGGTTTAGAGCCTCTGAATCCGGCATTGACTGCCGTATCCTCATTATTGTTGTTGTTAATGCGGCATTTGTTCTTGTTGCGACGTGACCTGCCATTGCGGTCCTTGATATCCGGACTGCCAGAATTTTTGCGGAGGTCGTTGCTGCGGGCTAGCCAGATGTCCTCTCCCGCGCAGAAGTGGGTCATGAGTGATGTGAGGGCTGCCATGGATTTCGGCTTTTCCTGTCCCAGGTGCCGGGCAAGCCACTCGTCGCGGATGTTATGTTTGAAGGCCGCGAGGGCCTCCGCATCCGGACAGTCGACGATTTGATTTTTCTTAGTTAAGAACCGTGTCCAGAATTGTCTGGCCGATTCGTCTGGCTGCTGAATTATATGGCTTAGGTCGTCAGCGTCTGGTGGTCGCACATACGTGCCCTGGAAGTTATCAAGGAATGCGGCTTCTAGGTCCTCCCAACACCCAATTGCTTCCGCTGGCAAGCTGTTAAGCCAATGCCGAGCTGGTCCTTTAAGCTTGAGTGGGAGGTATTTGATGGCGTGGAGATCATCACCGCGGGCCATGTGGATATGAAGGAGATAGTCTTCGATCCAAACCGCGGGGTCTGTTGTGCCATCATAAGATTCAATATTCACGGGTTTAAACCCTTCGTGGATTTGATGATCCATTACTTCATCTGTGAAGCATAGTAGGTGTGCGGTGCCTCTGTATTGGGCTATATCACGACGAAGCTCAAAAGAGCTTTGTCTACTGTGTTCGGCCCGGCCGGACTTGCTGTCTCCGGCGCGACGGTTGTCGTCACGTATCATGGGGCGCCCACGCGATCCGTAGATCGATCTTGATTGTCTTGCCTTATCCTCCAATATATCTCGCAAGTCCAGAGCGTTCCCCTGTGGTCTTGTGCTTTTCGAGCAATGCCGGGGTATGCTTCTAGTGGAGGGCCTAGAGGCCTCTCTGTCGCGGCCATGGGGTGGTCGGTCAGCCGTATTGTGCTCTGGTGATGCAGGTTTATATGCCTCCTCCTCTAATCGGGGGAGCAGCTTGCGTTTGGGGTAGCTTTTGGAGGGGCGTTCAAGCTCATGCTCTTCGGCCTCAAGGACTTCAGTCCATCTGTCGGCTAGCAGATCTTGATCAGCTCTAAGCTGTTGCTGCTTTTTCTTGAGGCTGTTTGCCGTGGCCATAAGCCTGCGTTTAAAACGCTCTTGTTCGACGGGATCCTCAGGCACGACGAATTCGTCGTCGTCGAGGCTTGCCTCGTCTCCGGAGGGAGGCATGTAATCCTCTACCTCTTCGTCTGCCGCTCTCTCATGAGGGCTGGCGTCTCCGTCCTCCTGTGCTTAATCTTGCTGGAGGGGGTTGTCTTCGGCACTGTCTGGGGTGTTATTATCTCCGGTGCCGGAATCTCCATTCTTGATGTGGCAGGATTTAGAGCGGCGCCACTAACGCCGGCGCTTGGGCTGTTTCTTGGAGGGGTCATCCTCCGCTGTTCCTTCGCCATTCCCATCCTTTGGGATATCCACCATGTATATGTCATATGATGAGGTGGCTTTCCAGTGCCCAGTAGGCGCTGGTTCTTGGTCGTCTCCAGCATCGTCGTCCATACCGTCGATGTCTTTGGAGTCGAAGTCTAGAATGTCAGTTAGATCGTCGACAGTGGCTACTAAGTGGGTGGTGGGTGGGCTTTGAATTTCTTCGTCCTCCGCATCCCAACCGTCCTGACCGTAGTCCGGCCAGGGCTATCCTGATAACGAGAGATACTTTAGCGAACTCAAGATGTCGCCGAAAGGTGAGTGTTGAAAGATGTCCGCAGCGGTGAACTCCATGATCGGCGCCCAATCGGATTCGATTGGAGGGGGGCGCGGGAGGTTCGGAGTCCGGCGAGGAGTCCGGCACCTCGGAGTCACGAGCTTCACGAGGGACAAGGTCAGTATTCGGCTCCATCGCCGTAGAGGTTGCAGCCCCCAAGGCGGTGTCTAGCCACCCGTCCTCGATCTGCGCAGCCGGCTCCGAATTGAGGGTCGGAGCGGACTCGTGTGCGGCCTCCAGGGCACTGTCCAGCTGCAGAGCTAAATCATGCCCATCGTGACAGTGCGACGCGCTCGGCTGTGGCTCGAATCCATCGAAGATCAAGTCCCCGCGGATGTCAGCCATGAAGTTCAAACTTCCAAATCTGACCTGACAGCCAGGGGCGTAGCTTTCGATCTGCTCCAGATGGCCAAGCGAATTGGCCCGCACTGCAAAGCCGCCGAATACGAAGATCTGTCTGGGGAGAAAAGTCTCACCCTGGACTGCGTCATTGTTGATGATCGAAGAAGCCATCGAGCCTATCGGTGACGACACAGAGGAACTCTCAATGAAAGCACCAATGTCGGTGTCAAAACCGGCGGATCTCGGGTAGGGGGTCCCGAACTGTGCGTCTAGGCGGATGGTAACAGGAGACAAGGGACACGATGTTTTACCCAGGTTCGGGCCCTCTTGATGGAGGTAAAACCCTACGTCCTGCTTGATTGATATTGATGATGTGGGTATTACAAGAGTAGATCTACCACGAGATCAAGGAGGCTAAACCCTAGAAGCTAGCCTATGGTATGATTGTTATTCGTCCTACGGACTAAAGCCATCCGGTTTATATAGACACCGGAGAGGGCTAGGGTTACACAGAGTCGGTTACAATGGTAGGAGATCTACATATCCGTATCGCCAAGCTTGCCTTCCATGCCAAGGAAAGTCCCATCCGGACACGGGACGAAGTCTTCAATCTTGTATCTTCATAGTCTTGGAGTCCGGCCGATGATGATAGTTCGGCTATCCGGACACCCCCTAGTCCAGGACTCCCTCAGCCGCCCTCGAGCGGGAGATCGAGGCGCGGCGGGCCCTCCTGGTCGCGTTGCCTGGCGAAGCGCCTCTCATCGAGACGGAGCTTCTGAGATGCCAAGAAGACCTGGCACTGGAGGCTATGGAGCATAGCTTAGTGTCGGAGCGACTGGAAGTGAGGGAGCGCCAGGCGGCTACGGCTGAGGATGCCATCACCACCCGAGAGTCCCGGGTCCAGCTGGAGGTTGAGGAGAGGGTGGCAAAGGCATGTGCAGACCTGGCTGAAGAGCATCACCTGAAGCTAGAGCTGCTCGAAGCCAAGCTCGAGGGCAGGACCACCGCCCTGAAGGTGAAGCTAGAATCTGCTGAACAGCGTGAGAGGGCTGCCAAGGAAGCTCAGGTTGCTTTGGAGTCTGCCTTGGCCTCTGCCCGTGCCGAACTGTTGTCCCTCCGATAGCAGATCAAGGATACCGCATCCCTTGCAGAGAGGACTGCGAATGCAGCGAATCGCCGCCTGTCGATGTAGCGTGAGCATGCCTCGATGCTCCAAGATCTCAGAATCAGGGCTAACCGCGCCTTGGGCACCATTAGCGATGAGAGCGCTCCTCACCCGCATGAGAACGATTACGCTAGCCACCTCAGCTTCTTCACCAACATCGTGACCCGCTTGGAGGATAGGGCCGTGAGGGCCCGTGAGCTTGTCGTGGAGAAGAGTCGGGGTCTTCTTGGGCGCGCCTTCTCACGTGTCTTCAGCCACCTTCTCAACCGTGATTCCCATTTCGACTTCAATGATGTGCTAGTCCCCATGCCCACGGTTTTTCAGGACAACCTGGCCAAGTGGGTGGATGACCATGTGGACGCCTTGGTGGAAGAATTTGCTCCAGAGGACGACACTGTTGTGATCGCGGCAGGAGAAGATGGTGCAGGCAGATGAAGAGGATGGCCGCGACGATGTGAGCGGCACGAGCAGCACAGGTGGAGGCGATGAAGAGGGCGCATCTAGCTAGGCCCGTGTTTCTTTTGTTGTGTCATGTATGAGAAAACTTGAACGCATCCTCGTGAGAGCATTTTGAAAGGGGGCCCCTTGCAATATATGTAGTTATGAAATGCTTTTGAAGTAGTGCCCGGGGTGCAACCCAGTAGGTCTGCGGGCTCCCAAGCAGGGTAGTTGCTATAACTTATCTTTGTCTCCATGGGTCTCGAGTGAGCCCTGATGTCACAGCGGTGCTTGTCCTTTTGAAGTGGGCCTGTCGTAGGCTTGCGAGGACCTAAGTCTCCCGAGGGGCCTACTGACCTGTCTTGGAGTGCTTCGCGAGGGACTAACTGCCGGACCACCGCAAGGTGCGCATGTGGTGGCCGCATCCCTGTCCCCTGGGGGGAGCCCTTGCATGCTCGGGGCTGGCCAGTCATGCTTAATGCATGCGCACCGCACCCAGCCCCCGCTCGCGAGGCGCTCGGGGGAGGAGTAGCTGGCACGAGCCCCGCTCAAAAACACGAAACTAGAAAGCGAGAGAACGACACAAGACGAGAAAACTTTCCCCCATTTTTCTTTTGGTAAACACACAAGAGTCAAGTTCATTCAAAAAAGATGGTGAATCGAGTACAGAAAAAAGGGGCGAAAGCAAACAGCCGCGTCCGGCGCCTAGCTAGTCTTCTGGTCTTCTCAACAGCGTGGAGCTAAGTTCTTCCATTGGGCGTGGGCATAGTCATTGGGGGACAGTGTCGACAGCCAGCGTGGAAGCATGGTGCTTCCACTAGGACATGGGTGGGAGCCCCCGTGAGGCCCCAGGGCGGCACTCAGGAGACTTCGGGGCGTGTACAGCCCCACTCATTATTACATGAGAGTGTCACGAGCGGAGACCTTCACAGGCCGGAGCCTTGCTTCATGTCGCCCGACGAGGACTCCGCCCTGCACCGGCCTCGACCACCGTTGGGGCGTCCGGAAACCAGGACGGTACCAAGGGGCAAGGAGGACGCTGGCGGCGCCCTTGGCGACCGTAGGCCCTCCATCGGGGGGAAGGGCTCACCGGCACCTTCCCCGACGGGGGACCTACCTCCGAGTGGCGCCTTGCTTCGTGCAGCGCGGGGGAGGCCCTGGCCCCAGGCTTCCCCCACGCCACTCCCAAGGCCCTTCGTCCACCTGCGGCTGGGTCGCCATCCTGGGGGCCCTAGCGGTGGCTTCCGCCTAGTTCACCTGCGATCCATGGTTAGTGAAAGCATGCTCCTGAGGTGTTAGCCGTACCCAGTGGTTGTTGCCGTTGAAGGCGTTCGTGGAGCCCTGCAGCAGCTCGCAAAGAGCCTCGGCTTCGTGTACCTCCAGCACCCAACCTGGCGCGGGGGATCAGCTGGGACCTTCTCCCGATGCATACCTCAGGTCCATTGCGATGGGCACGTAGGCTTCCGGGCTGGCCGCGCCTGAGTTGCTGCTCGATTGCCTCGCGTTTCCGCCCCGCGTGCTCAGCATCAGGTCCTGATGGTTGGGGGCTGGTGCCCCAGCGCGGCTGTCATGCCCCGAGACCGATGCGCCAGGTGTCTTCCAGTTTTCCGCCGTCGTTGCCATGTCTTTTTCTTGCGTATTGCATCTTGCCATGTCATCATGTGCATTTCATCAGCATGTTTTTAAAAACTTGCATCCGTCCTGGTCCTCCCAGTTCTCTCCGTTATCCGTTCTGAGCCCAACCACACTTGCACGGGTCCGCTACACCTCCCAGATCTTGTTTTGTGAGCCGCAGAAAAACGTTCTCGGAATGGGCCGAGAGTTGTCGAGCGGCCTTGGTACATCACCGGTAGACCGTCTATCAAATTGCGTTCCATTCGGAGGTCGTTTGATGCCCCAACAGTTACACGTATAACCGTGAAACCCCCTTTCTCTTTGCAGCCCAGCACCCCTCCACACGGTCCACCTAGCCCATCTAAAACCCATCCATGTCCTTCGCCGTTGGATCATGATCGCGTGGGCGAAAACCGCACCTCATTTGGACTCTCCTAGCTTCCTCTACCTATATAAAGGCCTCCCCCTCCTCAAATCACGGGCACAAACCACCCCTAACCCTAGCCTTCTTCCTCCTCCCGCCGCCGGACATGTCCACCGCCGCCCGCAGCCAATCCAGGCGCGCCACCTGTCCACCCGCAAGAGCCCCGCGAGTCCGAGCGCTCTGCTGCCGCTCCTCGAGCTCCGTCACCGCCCCGCGTTCCCGTTAGCGCTGCCGTCGCGCGTCGCTGCCCCGCCTCCAACCCTCGTGAGCGCCCCTCCTATGTGCTCCGCCTCCACGCGCCTCCGCCGCCAACCCCGCGACCAGGCGCCGCCTTCCCGAGACCCCGCTCCTCCTGCTCGATCCGATGGGATCGGGAGCACCTCGCCGGACTGCTCCGCATGCAGTGCGCCGCCGCCGCTGGAGCTCCCTTCCCCGGGCTCGCCGCCGCCCCGGGTCCGGCTAGATCCGGTGAGGTCCGGACCCGTGAGCCCATCCCGGCCAGATCCGCCCCTCAACCTCGCCACCGGAGCGCCGCCCCGCCGTCGTTCTTCGCCGTCGCCACGGATCCCGTGCTCCGCCCGCCCGCGCCGTTGACCGCGGGCTCCACCTCCGTGTGGGCCTCGTGGGCCTCCCCGTGGCCCAGCCTAGCTCCAGCCGCTTCCCCGTGGGCCGACCGTGCCAGGCCCAGCTCGCCGTCCTCTTTTTTTTTATTTTGTGAGGTGATTTTTTCCCAGTCCCTGATTCTGGTATATTTTGTGTACATGTTTGTGTGACCATAACTTCATACATACTGCTCCGTTTTTCGTGCATAATATGTCAAAGTCTTCATCGCTTGATGCTTTACGTCATGGAGTAGTTTGTGTGCATGTTACTGTTCATATTGATGTTTTAATCGTCGTTGCAAGATTGCTAAGTGTTATAAACTGCTGCATGTTAACATCATTTAGGTGTCTTGTGAGTGGTGTAACTTTGTCCCTGTTGATCCTATGATGATGATATTGATATGAAAATATTCTGATCTTCATGCTCTACATGCTGGTTTCATTAGCTTTCTTGTTTGAGTTCATATAGTTATTTTAATCTCTGTTGCAAAAGTGCATGTTACTGTTAACTACTGAAAACTGATATAACTTGCCTATTTGTTTTTTCTATATCTTTTTGTGTGATTTTCTTTTGAGCATCCTGCCTACATGTTTTATGAGCAGAATTATGCTATATGTAGAGTGCTGTAATCCATGTATTTCTATATGCCCTGTAGTGAGTGCGTCAAGCTTGTGAAGAGGGCTACCCGCTATTAATGTTCTGTCAATGCAGAATCTGTTATATCATGATGCCATGTTTGCTTGATGCTTCCAATTAATCCATGCATAACCTGGAGATGCTTAGTTGACATGTTTTGGTCTCCATGTTATGCTCTATCATGCCAGGCCTTTTGATGCCCTATATATGTCCTATAGCATATGTTCTCGTTGCCATGAACATGCCTATGTGTTGTTCCAGTTTTCTGTTAACATCATGATGCCATGTTGTGAGCTTGTTATTTATTGATCCATGCCTATTTTGCAGATGATCAAATTACATGTTTTGAAGTATGCTTTGAGTTCTCTATTCACATGCCATGTTTGTTAATTTTGGATATGATATGCCTTTGCTTCATGCTTGCAAACATGCTATGATAATATTGTTGTTTTACACTTGCTGAAATTGTTTCAACATTCAATCTTGTCTTGTTGGTTACCACTAATCCATGAGCCATATGCATATGATGTCGTGATATTATTTGTTCTCTGTTATGGGTACTTTGATAAAATGTCCTTTGTTACTATGTATAATTGCTATAGCATCTTTGTTTCATGCCTCCAACATGTCATCATATTAACTTTGCTCATGTATATGCTACTGTGTTATAAAGTTGCATTTTGCATTGATCATATTGGTTTAATCTTAATGCCTATGAACTTGAACTTTAATGATATTTGAAATATGTTATATGTACATGAAGTGCATGTCAAGTTTGTGTTCACATGATTCCTGTAGCATGTTGTTTTGATGACTGCAAAGTGCGTAGTTGCTGTTTTGGGCAGATTGTTGTTATATCTTGTTTGGAGTGTATGTGTTGCACCGTTGCTCCGTTTTGAGCATGCCCTATATGAAACTTTCTTAGAATTACATGTTTCATATTATCATCTTGAATCCTTGTTTTGAGTGTTTTGCTTGATGTTTGAATGCATTTTGCATCAATGCCATGTTTAACGTGTTTTGCTCATATCTTCTAGGTCCTAGCTCCGAATTAAATGAACCTTATATGTAACTTGACTAGAATTTAGCGTAGATCATCATGGTGCATCTTAACTTGATGTTTAACAACTTTAACTTAATGCTTTGTTCAGTTCTGGACCAATTTCGGAATTTGCATATGAGAACTTACCGGACTTGTTATATGGTGTTTCTGGCCTCATTTAAACTTGATTTGATGTGTTGTTCTTGTATGCATCACCCCTTGCCATGAGTAGCATCATATAGACTTGCCATGCATCATACTTGGTTGAGCATCATGTCATGTTTATGTGTTATGTGTTTACCATGTTGTTTGCTTCTTTTCGGTTGTGCTCCTTCTCGATAATTTCGGTTACGTTGTGATAGTGAGGATTCATTCGACTACGTGGCTTAGTCTTCTTCATGGACTCGTTCTTCTTCCTAGCGGGATTTCAGGCAAGATGACCGTCACCTTGGATCTCACTACTATCTTTGCTATGCTAGTTGTCTCGATGCTATCGCTGTGTCGCGCTTCCTGTCACTTGTTTATCAAGCCTCCCACATTGCCATGTAAGCCTCTAACCTTTTTCACCCTTCCTAGCAAACCATTGTTTAGCTATGTTACCGCTTTGCTCAGCCCCTCTTATAGCATTGCTAGTTGCAGGTGCAGTTGCAGGTTGTTCCATGTTGGGACATGGATTTCATGGATATTCTTGGGATATCACAATATCTCTTATTTAATTAATGCACATATATACTTGGTAAAGGGTTGAAGGCTCGGCCTTATGCCTAGTGTTTTGTTCCACTCTTGCCACCCTAGTTTCCATCATACCAGTGTTATGTTCCTTGATTTTGCGTCCCTAACACGATGAGGGGTATGGGACCCTCTCGACGTTTTGCTTTGAATAAAACTCTTCCAGCAAGGCCCAACATTGGTTTTAACATTTGCCATAATAATACTTGAACCTAATAATTAATTGGCATAGGGTGTTGCGAACCCGGGGATTTTTCTACATACAGGGCGGGGCCAGCGCTGATGGTGTTGGTCCCAAACAGAGCCACTTGCGGTGCCAACCCCTCTTCCGGGTTTTCGGTAGCTGTACATAGTGCTCATCCGGTCGTGTCGTGAGACTAGATACGTGCGGCTACTATCAGGGTGTCGACACACCGGAAGACTTTGTTGGATTAGTTTTATCATTGTCGAAATGTCTTGTGCACCGGGACCCCGAGTCTGATCGGATGTCCCACGACGGAGGATTGTCTCCGCGGATCGTGAGCTTGTCATGGGCTAAGTTGGGATACCCCTGCAGGGTTTAAACTTTCGAGAGCAGTGCCCGCCGTTATATGGCAGATGGGAATTTTTAATATCCGGTTGTAGAAAACTTGACACCAGATTCGAATTAAAATATACCAACCGCATGCGTAATCGTGATGGTCTCTTTTCGAGTGAGTTCGAGAAGAGAACACGATGGGGTTATGTTTGAACATAAGTAGTTCAGGATCACTTAGTGATCATTACTAGTTTGCGACCGTTTGCATAGCTTCTCATCTTATTCTTGTACTCGTAAGTTAGCCCCCATACTTTTCTTAGTCGCTTGCTGCAACCTCATCACTTATCCATTCCATACCCATTAAGCTTTGCTAGTCTTGAAACCCATGGTAATGGGATTTCCAAGTTATTGTGGCTCACAGATTACTACAACACCAGGTGCAGGTAATGCCATGATCTAACGTGAGAGCGATGTTTACTTGTTTTGGAGTTCTTCTTCTGCTTCTTCTTCATTCAGGGGATAGGTTCCTGGTCGGCAGCCTAGGCTAGCAGGGTGGATGTCGTTTGAGTTTTAATTTGTGTTTCATCCATAGTCGGATGTTACTCTTGTGTATGAGTTTGTTGTATTCATGTGGCATTGTATGCCTTTTGTATGTATCCCCTACTATTATGTAATGGTACGATGTAATGATATCCACCTTGCAAAAGCGTCTCTAATATGTGCTTCTATCCTTGGTGGGACCTTCGAGTTCCTTTAGGATAGGGTCGCATATTGGGCGTGACAGTGGCCCCAGGGAAGGCCGCTCGGGTTCGCCCCGCTAATGGGCGGCATGGTCGAAGTGGTGCGGGCTGCGCCATGAGGTAGGCCGACGCTGAGAGGCTTGTCAAGGGCCCCAGGAGGGAGCGTGCGGGCGTGGTGAGGGTGAGAGCGCGGCCCCGCCATGGCTTGCGACGTGGGCAGGGTGTAGAATGGTGTCGCGCCCCTACATGCAGCATCAGCAACTCGGTGACTTGTTCCAGCAGGGCGTCGCAGCCGCTTTCTACCAGCCTGCACCTCAGCAGCTCTCATGCCACGATGACCGCAACTCGCATGTTCGCCTGCTCCCGGTGAGTGTGTGGTGCCTTCGTCGTGGCGTAGTTTGAAGATTGCGTGGCGGCGTGGTTGCGATGTGGTGCAAGAGGGAGGGGCGACAACCCACACCTCCCGCTGCTGACGGCACCAGGCAGAGCGCGAGCTGCGAGCAGCGCGGAGTGGAGTTCATCCTCGTTAGCAGATAGTGTCGGAGTGGACCAGAAAACCCAATGCTCAACGTGGGCTCTCGGGGCGTCGGCCATGGTGGTGGTGGAGTGGCCGCGGACCGGTCAATGGAAGAGAGGCTCCGGCGCAACCCTCCAAATGTCGGACTTTGGGTTATGCAAACCCTTGAGAGGTTCGAACTCAGGGGTGCGTGCGGAGATCTCAACCTACACAGCCTCCCAACTCGTGATCCTCACAGCCTAGCGCGACGGACTCAAAGGAAAAGAGGGACACGGCAGTTTATCCTAGTTCGGGCCACCTTGCGGTGTAATTCCCTACTCCAGCCTTGTAGTGGATTGCCTCGAGGGGCTAAGGATGAACTAGTACAATGGATGAACAACCTCATGAGGTGAGGTGTTCTTGAGCTCAAGTGAGCTGGTGAGATGGTGAGGGTGGAATGGGTTCGATCCCCCTCTATGGTGGTGGCTAGGTCCTATTTATAGTGGCCTTGGTCCTCTTCCCAAATGTTAGCGGCAAGGGATCCCATAATGACCAGATTTGAAGGGAGACAACAAGTACATCCTACCCTGACTAAAGTGGTCTTTGCCTGCAAAAGCCTCTCGTTGTGACGCTGCGATGGGCTCGGTGATAACCTATGTCCTACCGTCCTGGCGATCTTGGTCTCGTTACACCAGAATGGAGACCTTTGGTTGATTCCTCGAGACTGCGCGCCTGCTTCTTGCCTCCTTTGCCCCAAAGAGGAAACAGGTACACTGTGCCCGCAAGCGCCCGCCTGGCCTTGGTCGTCATGGCTCACGTCAGCTGCGCCTCATGAGGTGCACCTTGCATAGAAATCTTTGCTCCTCAGGAGCTAGCCTGAGGAGGCCAGTCCTCTTGGAGGTCTTGTGGTCGTCCGCCTCGCGAGGCTTGGCCCCTCGCGAGGGTCTTGTAGTGACCATGATCCCAATGGAGCGAAGTCTCTGTGCTTAAGTGCCATCCCTAAATCAGTAATGCTGACACACACGGTACTCGAGGAATTATAGCAGAGTTCAATCACACACTTATTACATCGAGTCCTCACAAAGAGTATGATTACACAAAATAGTATGGCTGGAGGCCATCTAAACTAAATAACTATGGACGCTTCGAAGGTAAATGAGTCCATCAACTCCAACGACATAGCTGAGTGCAAGACAACGACCTATCGGACCTTATTCATCGTCGGAGTAGTCTGCAACATGAGACGTTGCAGCCGTGTAGGTCAGCACATTGAATATGCTGACAGAGATACACTGTAAAGTAATGAATGCAAGAACTATATCTACATGCAATATTTGGCTGGTGGAGGGTCTAAGTTTATGATTTTGCATAAAGCTAGTTTTTCCCTACTACGAAGGAATAAATTTTATTTGTACTACTCCCAAGTTGCTACAATATTTGAGAAGGTTCCTCCAACTCAAATCCCAATTAAACAAGTATCATCATTAAACCCAATTCAAATTAATTAAAGAGTGATGAGATCAATAATAATATCCAATTCCAGATACTCAAGATGTCCATAACCGGGGACATGGCTAACCATGATTATTTTATACACTCTGCAAAAGTTGCGCACTTTTCCCCACAAGACTCGACCGCATCCATGATAGGAAGATCGAGACATAATTTTTCCGAAGCTTTAACTCTCTACTCCGGGCAGACCAGTACACCTACTTTCCCCTACATCTGCTATTCCACCTCTTCGAGAGCTCATACAACTTACTCGACTATGCCAAAGCCCATAATGGATTGTGGCTGCACACGGAAGTTTCTAGGCTTGAAATAGCATATGATCCCTTTGAGCCTGGGTGGCGAACCAAGGAAAAATCACAAGGGTACTCCAGGATTTCCCAAATGGACAAACACTGGATTCTCCAGGTGCCCCAACCAATCCACCCAAATGTGTATTAAAGTTGTCACCTTAATGTTATCCAAGATTAATAACTCTCATAACTTCCATGTGTATCATGATCCAATCCCCGTCTACGAGCATGGCTAAGCAATAAAAGAGCATAATGTATATTCCCGGGGTGATCAAAAGGTATTAGGTTCCTACCTCAAGTACTACAACCAAACCACATGTTCTCAATCCTAATCATGCAAATATTTTAGGGGCAATACTAATGCATAGTAAAAACTGGGTATAAAAGAGTATAATCAAAGTGTAACTTACCTTGCTGATGATCCTCAAACTCTAGATATTTGTAGTAACAAGCTTCGCACTCCAGGTAATCTAGCGTAGACAAACAGTAGCATACATAAGCAAACATTCAAACAAAAATAGAGAGAAATCGAGAAAAGATCCAAATAAAACTCGAAACAAGCAAATGTCTAAACTAAATAGGAAACAAATCCTAACAGCATTATTTTCATGTGTATTAGATCTTAACAGATTATCTACGATTTGCAAAAAGAAACAACTCAAACGGAGTTACGAAACTCAAGATACGAATGAAACAAGATCGATTACTAATCTGAACTAAATTCAAATTTTAAATTGTCGAAATCATGTTCAAGTTGAATTACTGGAAGCACTAGATCGTTACGAAGATTTAGGCGTTGGTTTCATCTAATTTGGATAAACGAGCAAAAAGTTACGCTAGTTTTAAGATCAGGGGCTAAATTGCGAGAAAACTATTCGTGGATAGATCCCTAGCCGAAAATAAAACTAAAAAGAAAAATCTACAGAATGAACATTCACTAACAGAAACTAACGAACAAAAACGTTCACTAATAGATCTAAACGAATGGACGTTCGCTAATTAAACTAACTTAATAAAATAAACCTGCATAACCTAATAAACCGACTAAACCGAGAAAAACCGAAAAAACGAACGGTTTTTATACCGGTCAAGGGCGGCGAGGTCAACAGTGGGGCGGCGGGATCCGCCGGGCGGTGTAGGGCCGGGCGGCGGCGTTGGGCGGCGGCGGTGGGGCTCCTGGCGGCAGTGCGAGGCGACGACAGCGCAGGGTGGCGGCGGCGGCAGCAGCAGCAGCTAGCAGCGGTGGCGGCTGTGGAGCTGCAGCTGCGGCGTGTGAGGTGCGGGGCGGAGGCAGCGGCTTTGGAGAAGAGGAGGGGCGGTCGGGTCCTTTTGAAAGGGGTACCGGGCTCCTCCGACTTGGAGCGGGGGTCGGGCGAGAGCAGCGGTGGCTCGGACTCCTTCGGGAATCCGGCGGCTCCACGGCGGCACGGCGCAGGGAAGGCGGTGGCCTACTGGGCGGCTGGGCCTTCGGCCCAGTTCGGTCTGGAACTTTTATTTTCTTTATTTTTTTTAATAATTTCGCCGCAAAGAAAAGAAACCGTAATAAAATATATAAAAAATTCTAAATATTTCGGAAACAATTTTCACCGTCCAAATCTAATATTTAGGACAAGATGAACATTTTCTAGACTAAAATGCAATTTTCAAAATGCAAGTTTTTCTCTAATTCAAATAAAATAGGAAATAAAATACAAATAAAAATAATATTTTGATTTTAAAATTTATTCTCCAATATTTCTCCTCTTTTGAAGAAGTCATATTATCTTCTCTCTTTTATTTTTATTATTGGAGATAATTGGAGAGAAAATATTAAAATCAAATTGATCCTCTTTTCAAATTTGAACTAAATTCAAATATGAAAATTTTGTGAAACCTCCAACTCTCTCCTTGGGTCCTTGAGTTGCTTAAGATTTCTAGGATCACAACAAAATGCAAATAAAATTATGATATGCATATGATGATCTATGTATAACATCTCAAATTGAAATTTGGGATGTTACGGGTCTTGAGTTGTTGATGCTGAAGATGGGACGCACCAGGCCGTCGATGGAGCCATGCAGTGGGCCGCAGGCAGGCAAGTCTGGGTACCCCCATATCCATAACGCCGACAAAAACTGTAACAAAATGCAAAGATCAGATTACCAAATCTGCTACTTCATAAGATGAAACCTATGCACTATGAGGAAGAAGTGATGGCGCCCAGCTAGGATAGGTATTAATCAAACTATTTAAATCCAAAGTTAAGACCATATGTAAGGAACAAGTTTTGAACTTGATGAAACCTTCAGAAGGTGTACAAATGGATCTTCAAAATATTCATGGATAGTGACCCTGAAAAGATATTTTTACAAAAGAGTTTGTAGAAAAGGAAGAATTGATCTTGTCAGATCTTCATTTTAGTAGCAATAATAAAAATGTAAATGGATTACAATGGAGAGTCTTATTAGTATGTAACTAGCAAAACTATTTTGAAAGAGATTTTAAAAGAATGTACATAAGATACATGTTTTGACAGGAATCTTGAATGTGATTTGAAATAATGTATCAAATAGCTAGAATTTGATAAAGTAATTGGAGAATTTAGAGTTTATAAAAAACTTGTGGATACAAGAATTTTAGTGGGAGCTCTATGACATTTCTGAACTTACATATGGATGACATATCACCTTATCAGTAATAATGTTTCTAAAAGGGAATTACAATAATTGGATGAAAGTCTATATAGATAGATTGAAACTTATGATTATACTAAAGACATGTACTGTGACAAAGTTTTAAAGAAGTTTAAAAAGAGAAAATGCTTTCTCAAAATGTCACATACTATAACACTGTGCAAAATCAATAGTTGATAAGCATGTATGGATGAATAGAGTTCAATTTACATCACAAATTGAATTTATCATGTGTGTTATCAAAATGTACAAAGCTATATGTTTTGAATAGGCTAACTATTAGTAGTAAGTACCATGGTGATCTCTAAAAGATTCACTAGGGTAATAGCTTGAAGTTTTAAGTACCTTAGTTGGACAAAAGCTTTGCTTCTTGTCTTTAGAAGAGATGAATAGATTGTTGTAAAGGTTACACAAAATAATTGTTGTAAAAGTTACACAAGACAACTTCATGACTGATAACTATCGGGCTATAAATTTTTGAAATAGTTTTAGAAATAGACATAAATTGTATATTATAAATGATATAGCTACAGATTTGAGAAGTTCTCAATAGAATATAATCTGGATCAATAAAAGTTTATTGATGTAGTTCCAAATAAATATTGACTACATATATATATATAAGTTGGATTATATGTTGGGTTATGGGTAGGGTGCGTTGACTGCAAATTAAATTTTTCCTACCCGTAGAACATCGAGGAACATGCTAGGGGAGATGGATCACGGATTGTTACCACTAGACAGGAAGTGCCTTGCAGCGAAAGTAGAGTTGAGGTAGCGCGTATGTGGAGTCGTCTCCTCCTCGTCGATCTCCCACTAGCCGATCGAAACCCACGAACAGGTTCGCTAGACTGGCACAAGTGCACCGCCTCTAACGTATCCACGCATGCAGGAGGTACGTTGTGCCGTGGACTGCTAGGTCCGATCACACAACTAGCAGTGAGTGGAGGTGGCTACTTGCAATGCATGCAAAGCCCTAGTGATGGCGCCGAAGTGATCAACTAAATGTTTGTGCCGCACCTCCACTATATATAGGAATCCGCTGCGGGCTCAACTCTTGGGCCTCACATGGATCCTAAAGCCCAAATTTTGTTCAGCCTGGATCCGAGTCCGAGTAGGATCACCTCTGACTCGTGGAGTAAGATCCGACCTCACAGGTCCCTTCCCTTAAGCGCACGACCCCATAGTTTCAAGTCGGCTTGGTCGCAGGTCGGATCACCTCCGACTGCTCGACTGGTAGTGGCCTCTAGCAAGGCGTGCCGACCACCAAGTAGACAATGAAGCCGGTTGGCGAAACGGTACAACATGTCACACTTCTATTCCTGTTGCCATACGATATATGATGGCAGGCTCAAGGTGAGTCTGTCATCCTTGTGCTAGCCTGACCTCTTTCTCATTCCAGTGATGCCGACCACAAACCTGACTATCTCTTCCTTGTCGCATGGCCATGCTTATCTTGGTTCAATCACACGAGGGGCCCAGAGTCTATCTATCTTGATCAGAGGGGCAAATCCCATCTAACACGACCATGTCTTGCAGCATGGGTCTGGATAAGCCCGAAACCTACCTTCATAACTACCCAGTGATACGTCCATTTTGCATCATGCTTTTATATCAATATTTATTGCATTATGGCTGTTATTACACGTTATGTCACAATACTTATGGCTATTCTCTCTTATTTTACAAGGTTTACATGAAGAGGGAGAATACCGGCAGCTGGGATTCTGGGCTGGAAAAGGGGCAAATATTGGAGACCTATTCTGCACATCTCCAAAAGTCCTAAAACTCCACGAAAGTCATTTTGGGAATTAATAACAAATATTGAGCGAAAGAAGTACCAGAGGGGGCCCACACCCTGGCCATGAGGGTGGGGGCGCCCTACCCCCTAGGCGCGCCCCCTGCCTCATCGGCCACCTGGCAGCCCTCCGATACCCATCTTCTACTATATGAAGTATTTTACCCTGGAAAAAATCATAAGCAAGCTTTCGGGACGAAACTCCGCCGCCACGAGGAGGAACCTTGGCGGAACCAATCTAGGGCTCCGGCGGAGCTGTTCTGCCGGGGAAACATCCCTCCGGGAGGGGGAAATCATCACCATCGTCATCACCAACGATCCTCTCATCAGGAGGGAGTCAATCTCCATCAACATCTTCACCAGCATCATCTCCTCTCAAACCCTAGTTCATCTCTTGTATCCAATCTTTGTACCAAAACCTCAGATTGGTACCTGTGGGTTGCTAGTAGTGTTGATTACTCCTTGTAGTTGATGCTAGTTGGTTTATTTGGTGGAAGATCATATGTTCATATCCTTGATGCATATTAATACCCCTCTGATTATGAACATGAATATGCTTTGTGAGTAGTTATGTTTGTTCCTGGGGACATGGGAGAAGTCTTGCTATTAGTAGTCATGTGAATTTGGTATTCGTTCGATATTTTGATGAGATGTATGTTGTCTCTCCTCTAGTCGTGTTATGTGAGCATCGACTACATGACACTTCACCATTATTTGGGCCTAGAGGAAGGCATTGGGAAGTAATAAGTAGATCATGGGTTGCTAGAGTGACAGAAGCTTAAACCCTAGTTTATGTGTTGCTTCGTAAGGGGCTGATTTGGATCCATATGTTTCATGCTATGGTTAGGTTTACCTTAATACTTCTTTTGTAGTTGCGGATGCTTGCAATAGGGGTTAATCATAACTGGGATAATTGTCCAAGAAAGGGCAGTACCCAAGCACCGGTCCACCCACATATCAAATTATCAAAGTAACGAACGTGAATCATATGAGCATGATGAAAACTAGCTTGACGATAATTCCCATGTGTCCTCGGGAGCGCTTTTATCATTATAAGAACTTGTCCAGGCTTATCCTTTGCTACAAAAAGGATTGGGCCACCTTGCTACATCTTATTCACTTTCATTGCTTGTTACCCGTTACAAATTATCTTATCACAAAACTATCTATTACCTACAATTTTAGTGCTTGCAGAGAATACCTTACTGAAAACTGCTTGTCATTTCCTTCTGCTCCTCGTTGGGTTCGACACTCTTACTTATCAAAAGGACTACGATAGATCCCCTACACTTGTGGGTCATCACCCAGTCACGGAGTAGCGTTTGGTCGGCCCAAAGCAGGTCTGTCAGCATCCCGAGTACATGTGCCAGCTCAGGTCTTAGGTCACGTATGTTGAACTAGAGACTCACGTATGACCTATCGGTGCGTCTCATAGTCGGGTCTGTCCGACTTGGACCTTATCTCGACTTGGATCCGTCTATGTCAAATCCGTCCAGATCCTTCTGAGTCCATATTATACGGCTAGCATCCCATGCTCCATGGCCAGTGAGATCGAGCCATCCACCATATCATATGCTAGTCTAGTTGGTTGCGCGTCCACACAACCCTTTCGACTAGGGACCTTTTAGTACAATCATCATACCATGCATAGTCACACAAACAAATCACGTACTTACAAATACATATCATTGATAATGTCCAAGGACTATCTTTATTCATAAGCACATAGAAAATATCATCACACATGTGCCTCCAGGGAATATCTCCAACACTATATGGAGATATAATATTATTATAGAATGGACTATATGGAGATATAGTGTTACCATTAATGTAACAAATGAATTACACAATAAAACCAGATGGTAACGACACAAATAACATTTGAAGAGTGTCAGACCCATTGATGAAGGCTCTACCACTAGCTAAGCATGAGCAGCACTAGATAAGCCATATGTGTTAAGAAAAATATGCAACGAAATTATTGACTCTAGTGCAAGTGGGAGACTGTTGGAAATATACCCTAAAGGCAGTAATATTTGTATGATTATATTTCCATGTTCATAATTAAGACTTTATATTCTATGTTATAACTGCTATGATCCTGAAATATGTGATTCAGTGGAAAACTCATATGCACATGTGGAATGATAAGCGGTAAATAATAGGTTCCTTGTCTCGCCTCTAGGGCTAACTCAAGTGTTGTTGGTGATCATGCTTTCCAGATCTTAGGATATCGGTAAGTATAACAATGATCCTAAAACAACATTGATATTATGACGTTGGAAGAATGATCATATTGAATCGACCCAATCTTGTTTGTTATGACTTGAGTTAATATCGTCTACATTCAATTGTAATAACACGGAGTGTTAACGTGTGATATTGCTCCTTAGACAATGAGATTATCGTGATCACTTCTTACCATATGATGGGCTTTGGGGTTGCTCAAACATCACCTGTAACACAGTGATCATAACGACAACTTACAGGTTCATTGGAAAGTTTGACAAGTGACCGGATAGCTCAAGAGTAGGATTTTCTCCTCCGACGATGCAGAGATATCCTTAGGGCCCTCTCGGTGTGACGACATCAAACATCGTCTAGCCAGATAGAGGTGACCTCGTCACGAGGATGCCATAACACAATAGCGAGAAAGAAGAACAAAATCGGTAATGAGGATTTCTGTATAATGAGCATAGTGATGACTCGGGAGGATACCAATGCATCCCGGGTTTTTTGAAGTATTCCGAAGCAAAGGGAAGATCACATGATAACCAAAGGTTCACTCGAATATCATTCATGTGCTCACTCAGACCAATATGGATGTCCACGGTCCTGCTGCCGGTCATTGAACGAAAGGTTTCGTCCATGTCTATGAGTTACCGAACCTACGGCGTCACAAGCTTAAGGCAATCACGATCTGTTAAGTGTTAGTAGGGTGGGAGTCATGAGAATATATTGATGGAATTATTTCATGAATATTCAGAATAGTTCTAAGAGGATCTGGAAGCGTTTCGGGGTCACTAGAAGGGTTTCGATGGGTATTGGGTAATCTCGGGTATTACCAATAAATTATATATAAGTGAAAAAGTTTCCGGAGATGTTAAAAAATATATAATGGTTATAAGTATTTACAACATTTTATATTTAATTTAAATATCAACGGGCCTAAAAAGGCCAAGAGGTGGAAGGCAACTTAGGCCAAAAAGGCCCAAGTGGGAAAGTGCCCCCTTCCCTAAAGGAAGGAGGCTGAATTGGACAAGGGGGAGGAATCCTCCCCCCTCCTAGGCTAGCACACCAAGGGGGAAACTTTCCCCCTTGGTGGCTGCCCTCTCCTCCCCCTCCAACCTATATTACACATGAGGATTTTGCTCTTTTGAATATACAAGTTTTGGAGCCTTCTTTGGTTCTTCTATATCTTATTCAAGTTGGTCCTAGTTGACTATTCAGAGCTTGGCTATTCCTCTTGTCCTCATAGTTAGAAGCCCAGTGTGGTTCTAATCTCCTCCCTCTAATTCTTCGACGATGATTAGCTCTGGACGACGAAGCACTGCCGGATCGTGAAGGCTACACACTTGCAACCAAGTAGAGAGGACGTTCTTTCGGTCTTCAGTTCGAGGGACTGTTCGTGGGCAGTACGAGGGATCATTAATTGACACTTTGAGGGACTCCAAGTATGATCTACACCGACATGTTCTTATTTCGCTACAACTCAATGACAGTACCGATTGTGATTCCAACCTGTTATGCATCTTCATATTGATCTTGGGTGATAGTATGTGCGATTTTTTTGTTTTCTACTATGTTTCCCAACACACACATTGTACCAAACTCCAAGATCGAAGAGCCACATACAAGTAGGGTATTACCTCCACTTCAAAGGGCCTGAACTTGTATAGTTCCTTGAGCGTACTCCCAATTGCACCATTCTCTAGATACGGTTGTCTCTACATTCATACCCCTCTAATATTGTCAGGATTGTATCCACGATGCTACTCGAACAAAAAAAGAAGGAGCTCATCATGGTTTTGTCTGAGGCAACATTAAGGAATGCATGAGCAAATTCTTGACAAGCTTAGGGGATACAGACAGTGTATAGTATCAGGGTGGCGTACCGGCTAGGAAGCCGCTCACTAGGCTAGCCTCGGGGCCCAGTAGGCCACGACCTGGCCTAGGCCCCTTGCCCCGCCAGGATCCCACCTTCCTAAAGATCATCATCTTGGCGTGGAAGTTGATGACTCCTACTCCAATCGTGGCTCTAAGCCGGTAGCAACCCGTGTAACCCTAGGCCTCATCTCGTTTTATAAGACAAGGCCAAGGGGTAGTTCGAGGATCATTACCTTCTCAATCATAGTCTCGACTGATCCATCTCAACCACCATTGTAACCCCCTATATGAGGTAACCGCCGCATATCAATCCAAGTCAAAGCAGGAGTAGGGTATTACCTTGACGATGAGGGCCCTAACTTGGGTAGATGGCTGGCATACAACCCTCTCTGGTATTTCTGGTTTCGCACACTAACCTATAAGGGCTACTAACGGTTTCTGGTATTGTCAGGTGGATTAACGAGCTCCTTGGATCATTGAGCCTTCGCTCGATAAGCTTAACAAATAAAAAACCTTGCTCAAATCAGTCGTTTAAAGCTTGTTAAGCTCGCAACCATTTGTTAAAATCATTAACTCTTCTGCTTCAACAATGGGGTGTTGCGGCTTATGAGCGAGTGCGACTGTGATTTTCTATGAAAGTGAGAATGTGACTATGGGAGGAGCTATGCTAGTTTCTTCAATCTATGGGCTGAGTCGGGACACTTAGAATGTATAGATGGGTTGAGATGCTATAAAATGTTGATGCTTAAGTTTTTCGGGCTAAAACCAGTGATTCACTATTTTCATTAAGAAACAAGCTATGAGTTTTAACTAGCTGAGCTACAAATCGCTCATCAAACTCATGAGCTACGAGCTTGTAGTCCACCCCAACCGGACTTTGGAGCAATGATGCTTCCGTTTTAAGTAGCAACATCTTTGTAGACCGTGGCGAGTAGGGGTGTGCTATGTCTTGAGCTTGCGTTGGTTTTCCTTGAAGAGGAAAGGGTGATGCAGCAATAGTAGCGTAAGTATTTACCTTGGTTTTTTAGAACCAAGGTATCAATTCAGTAGGAGGCTCCTCAAAAGTCCCACGCACCTACACAAACAAACAAACAACTCGCAACCAATGCAATAAAGGGGTTGTCAATCCCTTCACGGACACTCGCAAAAGTGAGATCTGATAGAGATAGTATGATAAGATAAATATATTTTTGGTATTTTATAATATAGATTGGAAAAAGTAAAGATGCAAATAAAAGTAGATTGAAAGCTTATATGATAAAAGATAGACCCGGGGGCCATAGGTTTCACTAGTGGCTTCTCTCGAGAAAGCATAAGTATTACGGTGGGTGAACAAATTACTATCGAGCAATTGATAGAAAAGCGAATAATTATGAGATTATCTAGGCATGATCATGTATATAGGCATCATGTCCGTGACAAGTAGACCGACTCTTGCTTGCATCTACTACTATTACTCCACACATCAACCACTATCCAACATGCATCTAGAGTATTAAGTTCATAAGAACAGAGTAACGCATTAAGAAAGATGACATGGTGTAGAGGGATAAACTCATGCAATATGATAAACCCCATCTTTTTATCCTTGATGGCAACAATACAATACGTGCCTTGCTGCCCCTATTGTCACTGGGAAAAGACATCGCAAGATTGAACCCAAAGCTAAGCACTTCTCCCATTGCAAGAAAGATCAATCTAGTAGGCCAAACCAAACTGATAATTTGAAGAGACTTGCAAAGGTAACTTAATCATACATAAAAGAATTCAGAGAAGATTCAAATATTTCTCATAGATAAACTTCATCATAAACCCAAAATTCATCGGATCTCGACAAAACACACCGCAAAAAGAGTTACATCGAGTAGATCTCCAAGAAGATCAAGGAGAACATTGTATTGAGATTCAAAGAGAGAGAAGAAGCCATCTAGCTAATAACTATGGACCCGAAGGTCTGTGGTAAACTACTCACAACTCATTGGAAGGGCTATGGTGTTGATGTAGAAGCTCTCCGTGGTCGATTCCCCCTCCAGCGGAGCACCGGCAAAGGCTCCAAGATGGAATCTCGTGGATACAGAAGGTTACGGTGGTGGAAATAGCTTTTCATTGTCGCCTTTGATGTTTTCAGGGTACGTGGGTATATATAGGAGGAAGAAGTAGGTCGGTGGACGCCTGAGGGGCCCTGAGATAGGGGGGCGTGCCCAGTAGGGGGGCGCGCCCTCCACCCTCGTGGCCGCCTCGGCAGCTTCTTGACTTGCAATCCAAGTCCTCTGGATCATGTTCGTTCCAAAAATCACGCTCCTGAAGGTTTCATTCCGTTTGGACTCCGTTTGATATTCGTTTTCTTCGAAACACTGAAATAGGCAAAAAAAAGCAATACAGGTTGGGCCTCCGGTTAGTAGGTTAGTCCCAAAACTGATATAAAAGTGTAAAGTAAAGCCCATAGACATCCAAAATGGGTAATATAATAGCACGGAACAATCAAAAATTATAGATACGTTGGAGATGTATCAAGCATCCCCAAGCTTAATTTCTGCTCGTCCTTGAGTAGGTAAATGATAAAAACAGAATTTTTGATGTGGAATGCTACCTAGCATATTTCTCAATGTAATTTTCTTTATTGTGGAATGAATGTTCAGATCCAAATGATTTAAAAATAAAAGTTCATATTGACATAAGAAACAGCAATACTTCAAGCATACTAATCAAAGCAATCATGTCTTCTCAAAATAACATGGCTAAAGAAAGTTCATCCATACAAAATAATATAGTTAGGCTATGCTTCATTTTCGTCACACAAAAATGCTCCCATCTTATACACCCTCGATGACAAGCCAAGAAATTGTTTCACACTTAAATAATCTCAAACTTTTTCAATTTTCAAGTAATACATGAGCGTGAGCCATGGATATAACACTATGGGTGGAATAGAATATGATGATGGGGATTGTGTGGAGAAGACAAAAAAAAGGAGAAAGTCTCACATTGACGAGGATAATCAACGGGCTATGGAGATGCCCATCAATTGATGTCAACATGGGGAGTAGGGATTGCCATGCAACGGATGCACTAGAGCTATAAATGTATGAAAGCTCAACAAAAGAAACTAGTGGGTGTGCACCCAACTTGCTTGCTCACGAAGAACTAGGGCGTTTGAGGAAGCCCATCGTAGGAATATACAAGCCAAGTTCTATAATAAAAAATTCCCACTAGTATATGAAAGTGACAACATATGAGACTCGCTATATGAAGAACATGGTGCTACTTTGAAGTACAAGTGTGGAAAAAGAGATAGTAACATTGCCCCCTTTTTTATTTTTATCCTTTTGTTTCTTTTTTTGGGCCTTTTCTTTTCTTTTCTTTTCTTTCTTTTTGGCCTTTCTTTTTTTTCTTTGGCCTTTCTTTTTCTTTTTATTTTTGGTCTTTCTCCCTTTTTTAGGGACAATGCTCTAATAATGATGATCATCACACTTCTATATATTTACAACTCATGAATTACAACTCAAAACTAGAACAAGATATGACTCTATATGAATGCCTCCGGCGGTGTGCCGGGATGAGCAATGAATCAAGAGTGACATGTATGAAAATTTATGCATGGTGGCTTTGCCACAAATACGATGTCAACTACATGATCATGCAAGGCAATATGACAATGGTAATGTGTGTCATGATGATAAACGGAACGGTGGAAAGTTGCATGGCAATATATCTTGAAATGCCTATGGAAATGCCATAATAGATAGGTATGGTGGCTGTTTTGAGGAAGATATAAGGAGGTTTATGTGTGATAGAGCATATCGTATCACGGGGTTTGGATACACCGGCGGAGTTTGCACCAACTTCAAGGTGAGAAAGGGCAATGCACGGTACCGAAGAGGCTAGCAGTGATGGAAAGATAAAAGTACGTATAATCCATGGACTCAACATTAGTCAAAAAGAACTCATATACTTATTGCAAAAATCTACAAGTCATCAAAAACCAAGCACTACGCGCATGCTCCTAGTGGGATAGATTGGTAGGAAAAGACCATCGCTCATCCCCGACCGCCACTCATAAGGATGCACAATCTAAGAACACCTCATGTTTCAAATTTGTTACACAATTTTAACCATATGTGCATGCTACGGGACTTGCTAACTTCAACACAAGCATTATTTAAATTTATAATCACCCAACTAGCATGACTCTAATATCACTACCTCCATATCTCAAAACAATTATCAAGTATCAAATTGATCATAGCATCCAATTCACTTCCTATGATAGTTTTTATTATACCGAACTTGGATGCCTACCATTCTAGGACCAATTTTATAACCATAGCAAATACCATGCTGTTCTAAGAGACTCTCAAAATAATATAAGTGAAGCATGAGAGATCAATAATTTCTTCAGAATTAAGCCACCGCCGTGCTCTAAAAGATATAAGTGAAGCACATAGAGCAAAAAAACTATCTAGCTCAAAAGATATAAGTGAAGCATATAGAGTATTCTAATAAATTCCAATCAAGTGGGCTTCTCCCGAAAGGTGTGTACAGCAAGGATGATTGTGGTAAACTAAAAATCAAATACTAATATCATACAAGACGCTCCAAGCAAAACACATATCATGTGGCGAATAAAAATATAGCTCCAAGTAAAGTTACCAATGAACAAAGACGAAAGAAGGGATGCAATCCCGGGGCATCCCCAAGCTTAGGCTTTTGGCTATTCTTGAATATCTTGATGTGGCATGGGCATCCCCAAGCTTAGGCTCTTGCCACTCCTTATTCCGTAGTCCATCAGATCTTTACCCAAAACTTGAAAACTTCACAACACAAAACTCAACAGGAAATTTCATAAGCTTCATTAGTGAAAGAAAGAAAAACCACCACATAAGGTACTGTAATGAACTCATTCTTTATTTATATTGGTGTTAAACCTACTTTAGTCCAACTTCTCTATGGTTCATACCCTTACTTACTAGCCATAGATGCATCAAAATAAGCAAACAACACACGAAAGGCAGAATCTGTCAAAAACAGAACAATCTGTAGCAATCTGTAACTTTTGAATACTTCTGGAACTCTAAAAATCCTACCAAAATAGAAAGTCCTGGACAATTTGCCCATTGTTATACAGCAAAAAGAATCAATGCAAAATCATGTTTCTGTGATTTATTGATTTTTTTTCTCATGAGCGCAAAGTTTTCGTTTTTCAGCAGAATCAAATTAACTATCACCATAGGCTATCCTATAGGTTCTACTTGGCACAAACACTAAATATAACATGAAAACACATCTAAATAGAAGGTAGATGCAAAATTTATTACTAAACAGGAACAAAAACACAAACACAAATAAAATTGGGTTGCCTCCCAACTAGCGCTATCGTTTAACGCCCCTAGCTAGGGATAAAAGCGAGGATAGATCTAAGTAGTATCATCTTTGGAACTCAATTCATAAGTAGGTCGCATGATAGATTCATAAGGTAATTTAATTTTCTTTGTTGGAAAGTGCTCCATGCCTTTCCTTAATGGAAATTGGAATCTAATATTCCTTTCCTTCATATCAATAATCGCGCCAATCGTTCTAAGGAAAGGTCTACCAAGAATAATAGGACAAGAAAGATTGCAATCTATATCAAGAACGATAAAATCTATGTGCACCAAATTTCTATTTGCAACAATGAGAACATCATTGATCCTTCCCATTGGCTTTTTAATGGTGGAATCCGCAAGGTGCAAATTTAAGGAGCAATCATCAAGATCATGGAAACCAAGAATATCACATAAAGTTTTCGGAATCATGGAAACACTAGCACCCAAATCACATAAAGCATAACACTCATGATCTTTAATTCTAATATTTATAGTAGGTTCCCACTCATCATTAAGTTTTCTAGGTATAGAAACTTCCAAATTAAGTTTTTCATCAAAAGATTGCATCAAGGCATCAACAATATGTTTGGTAAAAGCTTTATTTTGACTATAAGCATGAGGAGAATTCACAACGGATTGCAACAAGGAAATACAACCTTCTAAAGAACAATTATCATAATCAAATTCCTTGAAATCCAAGATAGTGGGTTCAATGCTATTTAAAGTCTTGACCTCTCCAATCTCACTTTTACCAAATTTAGCATCAAGATCTAAAAACTCTGAATTATTGGGACGCCGTTTAACTAGAGTCGACTTATCTCCAGTCCCATTATTATTAAGATTCATATTTCAAAACAAATATCTAATAGGGGACACACCGATAACTTTAAGATCTTCATCATTATTTTCATGGAAACTAGAAGAACACGCTTTTACAAAGCAATCTTTCTTAGCACGCAATCTAGCGGTTCTTTCTTTGCACTCATCAATGGAAATTCTCATAGCTTTGAGAGACTCATTGATATCATGCTTAGGAGGAGTAGATCTAAGTTTCAGAGAATCAACATCAAGCGAAAGCCTATCAACATTCCTAGCCAAATCAGCAACTTTGAGCAATTTTTCTTCAAGCAAGGCAATTAAATTCTTTTCAGAAATCATAAATTCTTTCACACTATTCTCAAAATCAAAGGGCATTTTATTAAAATTACCGTAAGAATTATTGTAGGAATTTCCATAATTATTAGAGGAATTACTAGGGAATGGTCTAGGATTAAAGTTTTCTCTATAAGCATTGTTTCCAAAACTATTCCTACCAACAAAATTCACGTCCATAGATTCATTATTATTCTCAATCAAAATATACAAAGGCATATCATTGGGATTGATAGGAGAACTCTTAGTAGCAAACAATTTCATAAGTTCATCCATCTTTCCATTCAAAACATTAATTTCTTCTATAGCATGCACTTTTTTACTAGTAGATCTTTCAGTGTGCCATTAAGAATAATTAGCCATAATATTATCAAGGATTTTTGTAGCTTCTTCTAAGGTCATTTCCATAAATGTGCCTCCCGCGACCGAATCTAAAAGATTTCTAGAAGCAAAATTCAACCCGGCATAAAAATTTTGTAGATCATCCATAAATTCAAACCATGAGTAGGGCAATTGCGAATCATCAATTTTATTCTTTCCCAAGATTGGGCAACATGATCATGATCAAGTTGTTTAAAATTCATAATATTGTTCCTAAGAGTGATGATCTTAGCAGGAGGAAAATACTTAGAGATAAAAGCATCTTTGCACTTGTTCCAAGAATCAATACTATTTTTAGGCAAAGACGAAAACCAAACTTTAGCACGATCTCTAAGTGAAAACGGAAATAACTTCAATTTAACAATATCATTATCCGTATCTTTTTTCTTTTGCATCTCACACAAATCAACAAAGTTGTTTAGATGTGTAGCGGCATCTTCACTAGGAAGGCCGAAGAATTGATCTTTCATAACAAGATTCAGCAAAGCATCATTGATTTCACAAGACTCAACATCATTAAGAGGAGCAATCGGAGTACTAAGGAAATCATTATTATTGGTATTGGAGAAATCACACAATTTGGTATTATCTTGCGCCATGGCGACAAGTAATCCAACACACAAGCAAACAGAAAAAGGCAAGCGAAAGAGAGAAAGGAGAAGATTGGGAAAGAGAGGGCGAATAAAACGGCAAGGGTGAAGCAGGGGAGAGGAAAACGAGAGGCAAATGGCAAATAATGTAAATGCGAGGGAGATGAGTTTGTGATGGGTACTTGGTATGTATTGACTTGAGCGAAGACCTCCCCAGCAACAGCGCCAGAAATCCTTCTTGCTAAGTCTTGAGCTTGCGTTGGTTTTCCTTGAAGAGGAAAGAGTGATGCAGCAATAGTAGCGTAAGTATTTCCCTCAATTTTTGAGAACCAAGGTATCAATTCAGTAGGAGGCTTCTCAAAAGTCCCACACACCTACACAAACAAATAAAGAACTCGCAACCAACGCAATAAAGGGGTTGTCAATCCCTTCACGGCCACTCGCGAAAGTGAGATCTGATAGAGATAGTATGATAAGATAAATATATTTTTGGTATTTTATAATATAGATTGGAAAAGTAAAGATGCAAATAAAAGTAGATTGAAAGCTTATATGATAAAAGATAGAACCGGGGGCCATAGGTTTCACTAGTGGCTTCTCTCGAGATAGCATAAGTATTACGGTGGGTGAACAAATTACTGTCGAGCAATTGATAGAAAAGCGAATAATTATGAGATTATCTAGGCATGATCATGTATATAGGCATCACGTCTGTGACAAGTAGACCGACTCCTGCCTGCATCTACTACTATTACTCCACACATCGACCGCTATCCAGCATGCATCTAGAGTATTAAGTTCATAAGAACAGAGTAACGCATTAAGAAAGATGACATGATGTAGAGGGATAAACTCATGCAATATGATATAAACCCCATCTTTTTATCCTCAGTGGCAACAATACAATACGTGCCTTGCTGCCCCTATTGTCACTGGGAAAGGACACCGCAAGATTGAACCCAAAGCTAAGCACTTCTCCCATTGCAAGAAAGATCAATCTAGTAGGCCAAACCAAACTGATAATTCGAAGAGACTTACAAAGATAACTTAATCATACATAAAAGAATTCAGAGGAGATTCAAATATTTCTCATAGATAAACTTGATCATAAACCCACAATTCATTGGATCTCGACAAACACACCGCTAAAAGAGTTACATCGAATAGATCTCCAAGAAGATCAAGGAGAACATTGTATTGAGATTCAAAGAGAGAGAAGAAGCCATCTAGTTAATAACTATGGACCAGAAGGTCTATGGTAAACTACTCACAACTCATCAGAAGGGCTATGGTGTTGACGTAGAAGCCCTCCATGGTCGATTCCCCCTTCGGTGGAGCGCCAGCAAAGGCTCCAAGATGGGATCTCACGGATACAGAAGGTTACGGTGGTGGAAATAGCTTTTCGTTGTCGCCTTTGATGTTTTTGGGGTACGTGGGTATATATAGGAGGAAGAAGTAGGTCGGTGGATGCCCGAGAGGCCCACAAGATAGGGGCGCGCCCTCGGCCCCCGTGGCCGCCTCGACAACTTCTTGACTTGCACTCCAAGTCCTCTGGATCACGTTCGTTCCAAAAATCACGCTCCCGAAGGTTTCATTCCGTTTGGACTCTGTTTGATATTCCTTTTCTTCGAAACACTGAAATAGGCACAAAAAAAGCAATACGGGCTGGGCCTCCAGTTAGTAGGTTAGTCCCAAAAATGATATAAAAGTGTAAAGTAAAGCCCATAAACATCCAAAACGGGTAATATAATAGCATGGAACAATCAAAAATTATAGATACGTTGGAGACGTATCAGGGTGGGCGTAAAAACCGACAAACCGAACACCGAACTGAAACCGTAACCGAGAAAAGAGAATTTTCGGTTTTTATCAATGGTGCATAAAAGTTTGGTTTCTACACTCAATAACCGAATTAAGTTCAATAGGCTCGGTTTTATTTTTGGTTAACCGGAAAAGATACCGAACAGTGCAAGCCCTGCTACCAACATGCATGCAAGGCCCAAAGGAAGCTCAGCCACGTGACTACATGAGTCTGTGGGCTTCTTTTCTTATTTTATTTTAGTCGACTTAGTGGGCTCCTTTGTATAAGGCAGAGCTACCAGCTGGCAACCATCATGTTTAGTCCCACCTCGTTTGTTTAAGGAGAAGTAGGCAGCAAATCATTTATATAATAGGCCATGCGTGAGTGCCGTTGGGCACAAGCACAAAGCATACTATTCGTGTCTTGATGTATCGGTATATACAAAAACTGAACTAAAATTTTTGGTCAACCGAAATATCGGTTACCTATTTTTACACTGCCAATTTCAGTTTCCATTTCAACAAAGCAAAATTAATAAAATATGGAACAGTCTTCGGTTTATACCGAACGCCGAGGCCTAGTGGCGAGAGGGGAGCCCCCATGGGAGACGTGTTGATGTCCTCCATTACTCTCGTAGTGTATGGTCCACAAGCTTGCCTACTGGGTCGTAGTTCCTCCGACTGATAGGTGGGTCCACAAGTGAGACAATAATATTTTCTGACATAGTACTCTCGTAGCGGATGATCCATAAGTTTGCCTACTGGGTTGTAGTTCCTCCGACTGACAGGTGGGTCCACAAGCGAGATAATAACATTTTGAAAAGACTAATTGCTGCCACACGTGTGGCACTTCTCCAACCCGCCCACACGCCTTTATCGCCGTCCATTGAAACCTGCACGAATCATGGCACAATGGCACAATTTTTTGTTGCCACGTAGGACATGGGCGACGTGCGGTGTATGCAGCAGTTCGCCCGCACGCGTTTACCACTTCATCGTCAACGGTTGCGAGTCGGAGGCGTGCGGTGGAACCGATGTCGCGCCCGCACGCATGGCGCACGACTTCTATCGTCGTTTCCCTCGACTGGCCACTCCCCTTCATTTCCTATGCCCGTCTCATTCATTTCCCCAAACCAATATTATAGAGGCAGTTCCGCTTGATTGAAGGAGAAGACGAGAAGAGGATGCATCGGTGCCGGCGGAAGAGTCGACAACATTCGCGGCTGTTGCTGGTGTTCGCTGGACTGGAGTAGTGTCGCCGGAGCAGCCGAAGTGAGGAGGTAAGACCGTGGAAGCTTCTATACTCTCCCCCCTTCCTCCTTTGTATCACTTCTCTCGAGCCCCCCTCCCCCCTCCCCCGCAGATTCAGGCAGATTTGCGGCCACTCTGGCGTCCCCGTCGGCGGGGGAGTCGTGCGTGTACTATTTTACGGTGGCATTGCACAGCCCCGTCGCCGTTTTGATGGTACTCAAGCCGGTGAGGCTCGCCCGGGGTGGCAATTAGATTGATGCGATTACATGTGTGAGGGATTTTGTTTCCATTTGTTAGTTGCGATTTGTCTCGAGGGCTATGATCTTCAGCGTTTCAGGGCAATGTTGTTGTCGAACTGAGGGGTTTGATAGTTGTGTATGAACCCTAGATCTAGGTAGGTGCATTTCAATGTATAGGATCATGGCATTCATGGAAATTTCAACATAATTGTTTTTATTTCACAATTATCCTTGTTGATGGCAACTAATTTTCTGAATGAACTCTGTAGTTGCCATGTCCTGTGTAGGATAATGGTAGTTTCATGAGATCCAAATTCAGGGAGTGATAGTTGTGCTTCTGAATCAACTATCCTTCTAAGTGGCAACTAATTCTAAAAATCAAGTATGACAGTTGCCATGTCATATGTAGAGTGATGGCAGTTTTGTATGTACCATGTACTCACTTAGTTGCCATATTGTTCTGTGATAGGACAACATATTTTACTGCAGTACATGGCAACTCATTTTTTTCACCAGAGCAATGTGTGAGTTGCCACATTACATGTTGTGGACTAGCACATATCTGCTATTCATGATTTTCTCATGCACATTCTTCACTCTATATATAATCAAAGCAGAGCAAAGCAGAGTTAGTGGCGGAGGCAGCGGGTGCTGGCAGGGGCCTTTGCCTCCCCTATGTTCTCATAGTACACATATATGTACTCCTAATCCTCCATTTGTCAGACAAATTTAGCTATGTTTAGGATATTTGGCCCCTGCTAGCATTATATGACATGTCTTGGCCCCATCTATGTTCCGTTTTTTGGCTCTGCACTGAGCAGAGTATATATTCAGAGTTCTAAAAGCAGAGTATGTATCCATCTAATCTATTGTCTTCTCTTGTTACGTACTGTTGGTAGCCAACAAACACATTAATTCACATGTCGTTGGTTGTGTATATCCGAACAACTGAATCAATCAATCAATCGTGTCTTAGTTGCCACATCTTTTTGTTTTGTTAACATGGCAACCTGGACTTAGTAGATGTGGCATGTCCTTTTTATTAAGCCAATGTGTTAGTTGCCACACTAATTGTTAGACAATGGTGGTTTGGTGTTCCGATGTACTGCTCTCAGTTGCCACATTGTTTATTTTACCAATATGGCAACTTGAATCTCCTACATGGCAACTGCATTCTTGAGAAGCAAACACATATCCAGTTGCCATGTTTTCACACCTGCTTTCCAATTGGTTATTTTTTGCCTTTCTATGCATGTTCAGCACATAGCAATTACAACCTTTTCACATGCTAAAACTGTGGGGTAAATGTAGCAGTTTTCATTTTCTATTAATGATGATATCCAGTGATTCATTACTTAGTGTATCAGTTTCTACATTTGTCTGATGTGTTTTCATTTCACACTAACGTGTTTTTGCTCTTACGGTAGCAAATATGGCTCGTGGCGACCATCAAGATGATGATGATGACTTCATGGAGCCACCGCCACATAATCGTGGGGATGAGGTCACTCTTCCCCTATGTTTTAATATGATACTAAGTTTTCATTCTTTTGTTAGAACTAATTTTTACTACATTGCAACATGGCAACAAAATGATTCTTTTTGTGTTATGCAGAAGAAGAAGTGTCTGCATAATAAGGCTTCACAAGAACGCCTGACTATACTGACACAGGGATTTATTGATAAGTAGAAGGTAGCTACCGGTGAGATGGGTATGCAGGCTCTGATGATGGTTTAGTGCATGAACCTAGTAAATCCTGTATGTGACTAGCTCGACGAGATATATGAGCCTGCTTCTAGGGAATTTGTGATTCCGGGACGCGGAAGATTGCCATTGAATGAGGAATCTGTGTTCTACACTTTGGGTGTCCCCCGTGGAGAAATCAAAGTCCCTTATGAAGTGAACAACAACATTGAGGAAACTTTGTTTGCTCGTTTGTTTCTTGGAATGGCTTCCATGCCTAATACGACTGTTTTGGAAACTTCGCTGGAGGGGATGACAACCCATGGCGAGGTTTTTGAGATGAAGCTACTCATGTACTTGATCTTGGCTGTATTTGCGCCTACTACATCTCTTCATCCAAGCAAGAAGTGCTTTCCTATCTTGGTGAATGCACTCTATTTATTCTTTTACATACAATCTTTTTGTTTTCGATGTCATGTAGAAGTTAGTCACTACCAGTTTTAATGTTTTTACTGAATGCCGACGCGGCATCTTTTTTCCCCGAATTGTGTTTGTGCAGGCGAAGCTGAAAGATGTTAAAAACATGAATTGGTGTAAATTCATTGTCGACTTCCTGCATGATGCATTCTCAAATAAGATGTACCAAAAGGGATGTCGCTTGCATCTAATGGTATCTCCCCCCCCCCCTACTCTTTATGAAAATGTTCTTATCACGATTCGTTCTTTCATAAATCAACATTTTGCAGCTGTTAATAAGTGGCAACTGAACTGTTTTTGCATTTTAGTATCTCTGTTTGGCCATAGTCTGAACAAACCATAGTTCTTGATAGAGCTTTTATCTGATTTTTTTATGGCAATCATAGTTGATCGTGCGTGGAAACCCTTTGTTATTTTTTGTTTGTGACTTCTTCATGACAAATTGAAGTTTGTTTGATACATGGCAACTGTAGTTGGTGTTTTCAAGGCAATTTCATTTTTCTAGTTATAGTACGCATAGTGAACCACTTCATATGTTCATCTCTATTTATATAATCTGGATGGCAATTACAGTGTTGAACTGGTGGCAACTAAGAATATAATAACATGGCAACTGCTGACATAACATGGTGGCAACTAACAATATATATAGGTGAAAACTAAGAATATATGTAGATGGCAAATCTCTTTGTTTTACCTTTTTTTTAAACTTGTGACTCAAGGAGCATTGTACTACCAATGATGTTTAAACCATGATCATTTTCCTTTTCTTTTTTCCCCGCATTTCTATATGTTTTCTTTTTCCTTGACAACATTTGATCATTGTCATATTCTGATTTACTTATTCGCTTTATTGTGCAAACTAGCTCATGTACGTCGATAGTCTTGATTTGTCTACTGTCAACTTTACTAGGATAGGAGGCCCGCCGCCCGCACATAAGTTTGTCGTCTCCGCGTGGACGTACAATGCTGTCAAGGCTGTACTTGCTGCATATAGGGTTTCTGATACAAAATATGGGAAACTTCAGGTTAGTTGTGTCATCTTTTACACCGCCTAACCACATCCATCATGGCTAACGAGTCATAAAGAACTTGCCAACCATGGTTGACTGCACATGGCAACCATACTTGTCTCCATACGGCAAATCTGTAGTTCCCCGTTGAAACTCCTTTTTTTCCTTGCAATCCATAATTTTAGTCACTGCTTCTTATTTTTCTTTCTTGACTTCTTTAGTCGTTTTTGCTATTTTTCCAACTGATGGCCAAGCATGCTATAGACTACAGTGTGTTTGGTGGGCCACAAAACTTTGGCAAGTGGATGGATGTGCATTCAGCTCCATCTTGTCCCGTTGAGGTGAAGCATGTTTATTTGTTTTCTGAAATTACTTTTTATGTTGCATTTGATTGCTCTTTTATGGTTGTTCTACCTTATTTTTCCTAATCACGTGTCTCTAATATGTTTTGTATTTTTTTACCTTTTGTTTTCTGACCAGGCAAGGGCACCTGTTGAGCACCTAGTTGAGAAGTTTGCTTCCGACATGACCAGCTTGCTTGGGAAGTTGGTCGAGGGTTGGACAACACTTAACGGTTCTGACAGTGATGCGGTTGCGAGGCACTTCACATCATTTATTGGAAAACAGACACATCGTCCAACTTTTTGTCGTGGCTGGTGTGACTACAACAGCTCTGAGGAGCTTCCTGACACACAAGATGAGCTAGACGGGGATGGTTTTGGTGGCATTGATGCTGGTCTCGACAAGGACGGCAACGATGACATGGAGAATGTGCCGCACGACAGTGACCACGATGAACATCACGAAGATCATGTGGGGGGCAAGCAGGACAAGGCTGCACCGAAAGTTCCTCTGCCGGAGGGAGGCATTGATCTGAATGCTGCGAGAGACACGGGGGTTTCGCTCTCAAAGAGGGGCAGGGCTCAAGAGGATGATGTCCAAGGCAATGTTGGGGAGAGGTGTAGGGCTGATCCTGTAGCTGCTAGGAGGAGGTTTGATGTTTACTTACTGTTTTATTTTGTTCTTCTTTTTTAACAACCCTACTTTTTGTCATCCCTATGTGCGCCATTATTTTTGTGTCTCACACTTGTTTATATTTTGCAATTTTTTGCTCACTCTTTGCCATTTTTCTTGTACGTGCAGTGAGGCGACAGCTGGTGGATGATCAGTTAAGCAGAAACAAGCACCTACGGCAACCTGTGTTTCTGCCCGGTTGAACAAGGGGGCTCCCGCAGCTGTTGCCACCACCTCCACTAGGTCGTATCCTCGCACATCAACGTCCAACATCGGGGATCCTATCGTGCTGGAAGACTTGAGGAAGACAACCAAGAAGTGGGTTCTCCCTATCTGTTTTTTATCTACCTTTTTTGTGTGTGATTGAGCTATCTTCTTTATGTCGTGATATGGAAATGCATCCTCTTTGAATTCTTTTCACGGCAATTGCATGCGATGAGCTTGCCAAGTCATTATTTGGGTGATCGTAATTTTGTTCGATGCATTCTAAATCATATACAACCTTTTACTTGTCCCATTTTTTTGGTGGCAACTACTGTCTACCTCTCATGGCAACTGTCTAACTTGACACATGGCTAATCATGTTTGTCCCACATGGCAACTGTTTGTTTTTTGATCTGAATTTGTTTCATGGAAACTCCTGCTTATTCTGCATGGCAACTGCTTACTAGACCACATGGAAAATCTTTGTCCACTCATATGGCAACTGGTAGCTTCTACTTACTTCAACCACTTTTTTTGCACTTCGTTTGTGTTCATCCTTACCTTGTTTTCAAATGGTAGCTCTGGCATATCACTCATATTTCATTTTTATGATGACTACCATGGCAATTCATTTTTGTTCCTAGTGCTCACCATTTTTGTTCTCTTCATGTGTTTTCTTGAATGGCCGTTTATCATTCGACACATTCCTTTTTTTGCAGGGTCAAGAAGACTACTACACGCTTGACCAGTCGTACTACCAGAGACCCACTTGAACGCATTCACTCCAAGTTGTCGACATCTGATGTTGCAGGCATTCATGAGCTGCCAGTCGACCAATCTGCTGATGCACCGTCCATTGTTTCTGCTAGCTCTGATGCAAGGGGCCGCGCATATCCGCCGGTTGCAGATGTGCAGACAACAACGGCAGACATCCGTACATCTGGGAGTGATGAGTCTGTATCTGCCAGGACTGCTGAGATATTGCCTACCCTGGTGGCAATGAGAGATGTTGTCACCCATGCCACCCGATCAACAAGTGTTGAAGTGGACGCTCCCGAGGTCAACCTAAACAAGGAAGATTCCCGCTCATCTGATACGGATTCCAAGCATGTGGCTGGTAGCACTTCTGTGTCCACGAAAGAAGGGGATGCAACCACATTTCAGAATGAAATGCCATCCATAGTTGACTCTCATGTCCCAACGGCTCCAGCAGCTGGTGGTCCACTGGCTGCTACTGTTACCGTTGTGCGGTCTGGCCTGCCACCTAGGCTGTGTAGCCCCTGCAAGATTCATGCATAGTTATCCAATGCACCACAGGTAGTTAAGAGCAGCAGAGATGACTCTGGTTACGTGTCTGCTTCCACACTGTTCCCACCGTCTGCCAAAAGCAATGTACCTGATAAGACGGAAGTCATTAGTACAACAGACGCAGCTGGTAAGCCGTGCTCTACTGAAGGAGGTGGACGTTCAGAGCACACTACGTCTTTCACTGTCGTGGAGAACACCAGCTTAAATCTGCGCACTTCTAAGCTCCCTGTCAACGTTGGTGTCCCCTACATCCCAAACAGGAAGATATGCAAGAAACTTGTGGTTGAGATTGCTAACAGCACGCCCCGACCTACTAACAAGCTTGATGATCTTGCATCAGACGAGGGAGACATGTTTGTTGATCTGTCACCTCTAGACTCTACCAATCAATTTGTCCGCAATCCGGCTCGTAGATAGCAGAGGCACCCCATGGCTTTCACCCCACCGAGCTTTAGTCTAGGAATCGACAGTACTCCAGATGTACAAGTGCACAATCCTATGCCTGTTGCTTTTTCTTTCCCGGCAGGCATGGTCCCAATGATGGCGCAACCACTGACTGATGGCAGGAAGGCTGTCAAGTTTGCAGATCCCATAGTGCAAGGTAAAAAAAATTGGGTTCTCAACTGTGGTGGCAAATCTCATGGGATGCACATGCAGTTGTCATTTCTTGGTTCTGTAGAGGTTGATGCATGGCTACTATAGTTGATGACACATGGCAATTTGCAGTTGTTGCCATGTGGCAACTATAGTGCATTGCACTTGGCAATTGCAGTTGTTGCCATGTGGCCACTGCAGTGCACTGCACATGGCAACCATAGTTGTTGCCATGTGGTAACCGTAGTGCACTTCACATGGCAAAATGTAGTTGTTGCCATGTGGCAAGTGCAGTGCACTACACATGGCAAATGCAGTTGTTGCCATGTGGCAACTGCAGTGCATTGTACATGGCAACTACAGTTTGTTGTCTTATGGCAGATGAAGTGCCCTGCACATGGCAACTGCATTTTTATTTTCCACATGCCAAACTTTGTTTACAAACTACCGGTTGACATTGATACTTCCTTACCAGTACTTTTCACTTCACATTTTGAACTTCATGCACAACATTTTGCTATCTATAAGTCTCTTATGCCACTGTTTTATTCTACTAGTCTCGGTTGCGCACAGCCTCAAGCTTGAGATGGCTGGCACGGGTCAGAAGTGTTGAACCGGCATCTCCCTCTGGTCATTGTTGCCCCCGAACTCCTGTTAATTTTCTGAAAGTCTTATATTCAGCTACTTTGTGCTTAATTGGCTTGTAATGTAGTCTAGTTGCACACATATTGATGCTTAGTTGGTTTGTAATGTAGTATAATTGCACACACATTGATGTTTAGTTGGCAGAACGACTAGTTGCACACACATCGATATTTAGTTGGCAGGAAGACTAGTCGCACATACATTGATATTTAGTTGACTTGTAATATAGTCTTGTTGCACACACATTGATGTTTAGTTGATAGAAAGACTAGTTGCACACACATATTCTTAGTTGGCTTGTAATTTAGTCTAGTTGCACACACATTGATGTTTAGTTGGCAGGACACTAGTTGCACGCACATATGCGCAATTGATGCGGCAATGTAGTCTAGTTGCACACACATTGATATTTAGTTGGCAGAAAGACTAGCTACACACACATATGCTCAGTTGGCGCGGCAATATAGTCTAGTTGCACACACATTGATGTTTAGTTGGTAGGACTATTGGCACACACATATGCTCAGTTGACGCGGCAATATAGTCTAGTTGCACACACGTTCATGTTTAGTTGGCAGGACTATTTGGCGCACACATATGCTCAGTTGGCGCGGCAATATAGTCTAGTTGCGCACACATTGATGTTTAGTTGGCAGGAAGACTAGTTCGTCGAAACATCCCCATGCGGGTCTACTTTTGAAGAGCACGTCGTGAGGGTTTCAACGGTGAAAACAGATCTGATTTTGACACGTGGTTTAGAAGATATGTCTTCTATAAAAACCAAAAATTAATGCACAAGAGATGAACACAAGGAACATTAATGCAGTGCATGCAGGCATTCATCACATGAGAAGAGACCACATAAGATGATTAATTAGTAGTGTACTTTTTATCACTTTTGAAGTACAATAATTTTACCATTTTAGTATGTGGCAAAGACTAGACGTGCTGCCGGACCAGGGGCCGGCCGCTCGCGGGCGCTAGCTAGCGCCCGGGCGCCAGCTAGACCGGTCCCAACTTTAATGGTACTGCAACTGAATCATGCTGCTCTCAATGCATTTGCCATGTGAAAATAAAGCTTGCATCATACATGGCAATTAAACTACATCCCACATGGCACCCACAACACATTCAAAGTGGCAATTATACTTTGTTTCACAACAAGCAACAGCTAATATTTGTTTTTGCAACTACATGTTTATTTATTTTTATTTTGCATTCATGTGTTGACTACAGATGTCAGCTTCAAATCAGCAGATATGGCAAACATATTTATTTACTTTTTTTTATCATTTTTCAATGATGAATGTACATGGCAAATAAGATCGTAGGATCAATCGCTTACTTGTTAAATATCTTGCTGGTGTATATCTTGCTCATATGTCTCTCCATCGGTAAGTATGTTAGCAATTTAGGCTACTTGAGTGCGGTGTTTGCTTCTTGCTGTAGCTCAGATCCCAGTTTTTTCTGTTGCAAAGCTGAATATTGCTTGGCAAACTGCAGCAATGAGTTGCCAGGGCTCACGTAACGCTTTAAAACAGCATTGAACCCTTCGCTACATTGTGTTGTCTGCAAAAATGGAAAGAAGCACTGCATGAAGTAGGTCGACACCCAGTACATTTGCTTCTCCCATAAGCTATTTAGTGTCTCGTTGTCTTGGACTTGGTACGTTTCAATCGTAGCCATCCAGCTCCGTTCAAACTCCTCCACCGTCAAGTTGTGTTCCACACACAACTCAAATGCCTTGTGTAGCTCTAGACGGTCAGCGAAGAATGGTCCTAGCATCTCTTCAGCCTTCTTAATAATATGCCACCTGCAGTGCTTGTGCACTGCCAACGGAAAGACCTCCTCTATGCCTGCGCACATGCTAAAATCTTGGTCCGTTATTATGTTCATAAAAGCTAGTCCATCCATGCACTTCAAGAAGGTTTTAAACAGCCAAGTGTAACCATCGGTATCTTTGTTCCGAACGAGATCGCAACCGAACTACAAGGACTGATTGTGGTTGTTTATTCCTATGAATGGAGCACAGGGCATCTCGTACATATTCGTGAGATATGTTGCGTTGAACGAAATGCAATCACGGAAATGTTTGTAGGCTCTTCTTGCAGCACCATCCACCCAATACATGTTTCTGACACGGTCCTCATTGTCCAACCTTATCCTGTAGAAGAAATCACTATCTGCTTTTGCTTTCTCTTCGAAGTAGGCTATCGTGGCTTCTATGTCAGCCAACCTGCTCTCTCTACGGTACTTTGCCTTTAGGTTTTTGACGTCTGCTGGTATGTAGGGCATGCTACTCAGGCTCTCATCTCCGTTGTGGATCAGTGACAGTATTTGGACCATTCTTGATGGCCCGATGTTACAATCATGTAGCAACCTTATGAATTTCTTCTCGATGGGATTGAATCATCTGTGGGCGCTCAGAAATTTTACTAGGTCAAACTTCTTTATGAGGTCGTGGTTGTGTTCTTCGACATATTCCGTGACCACCCACCATGCTCCATTTGTGTTTAACTTCAACCGGACAAGGCATCCCGTTTTGGGAATGATGCCTCTCTTTCATCCCGGCACGACAAGCACAACACCTTTTCCTTTCTTATTCTTCCATGCCTTGTAGCACCTTATCTCACCTTTGTTGTACTTGTTAGTTTTTTTAATTTTTCTATGGTATTCTGTGTTCACCGCAAATCCATGGAACATCGCATATCTCTGGTAGTACTCCTTGGCATCTTCAAAAGTACCAAATCTCCATCCAAGATATGGTGGTTGAGGTATCATGATTTCCGATTGTCCATCTTCTTCTTCCCCTTGCGCTTCGTCATTAGTTTCATCATTTACTTCAGTATTGGTGGTTGTTTCATCTACTTGAGTGTTGCTTGTGCTGGTGTACAGAGGCGTGCTTGTCGGCATTGCTGCAACGATTGCCATTTCTGACACTGATTTCGCATTGTTTGTGGCAGCATCGGTGACTTGCTCGTGGAATGCTCCTTCAATGTGCTCTGAGGTTCCCGCAATAGATGTTCCTTTGCCACTGTTGATTGTAGCTGAAGCTCCTGCAAAAAATCAGGTGTGTTTGTAAGCAGTATTGCTTGAATGGCATATTCGTCGTAATGAAATGATAGCAGCTGCATCCAATTTTTGTTCATGGCAACTACATCTGAAACATTGTACACAACTACAGTTGTATAAGTTTACATGTATAAAGTGCTGGAATGTGCATCTTTGAAATCATGGCAACTGTAACCTATCATTTTTTTGGCATGATATCATTCATATATATGCAATTCTTGAGCATCTGCATTTTTTCATGCATGGCAACTGCAGTTCTCTAGCCATGGCAGCTGCAGTTTACCTAATATGGCAGCTGTAGTTGCCAGGTCATGGCAACCAACATCTCAACATCAAAACTTGCATTCTAGATATGAGCCTACATGGCAAATGCAGATAATCACAAATGACAAAAACACACAGACCATATGATCATAGATTACTAATGGTCATATTCACTTGGTGGCATTTGCCACCCCCACCGTGACAAATGCACCGTTCCCAACGCTTTTGCACAAAGCAAATGCATGACGTTTTCTTGGTTCAGATATTTTACCTTGCTGTGCCACATGTGCTAATTAAAGTTGGTGTGACACTTCAATTTGGTGCGCTGTATCTGCATTACCGACGGCCTGCAATGGTGAAGCTTGCCATGAGACATTTGCTGGTGTGGTTGGTTAACATTGAAATCATGTCAAACATAGTCCACCTAGGAAGGAAACTACAGTTGACAAGGATTGACCAACTGTTTTGGGACATGCATGTCAACTGTAGCTTTTTAAAACATGGCATATGTAGTTATTCGATCATGGCAACTACAATTGTTGAGTCATGGCAACTGCAGTTGTTGATACATGGCACCTGCAGTTGTTTAGATATGGCAACTGTAGTTGTTGAGACATGGCAACTGCCCACACATTTTTCTACATGTGGCAAATACAACTGTGTATGCTTGTTATTTGCACTTTCCATCATTTTCTTCATTTCTATCAACTACAAATTTGAGTTGCCATCTTTTTCTTCATTTTATCGTCACACCATGCAAGCACCAACGCCATCTAGTTCCTTTCCTGATACACTATTCGCAAAATCAGTTTCATATGTCTCACCTCCGTACAATGTTGATGGCAAGTATTCGGTTGCCACCTGTCGCCACGTGCTGCATGATGGTCCTGTGTTTTTGCAAAATACTCGTAAGTCTTGCCATCCTTTGTAAGTTATATTCGCCACATGGACATGCTATTTTTCTTTATTTCATTACCTTGATTTTCCACATTTGCTACTTGAAGTTGGTTTCCTGTATATATATATATCACCGATAGCCCCTCGTGTTCCAACTTGCCACGGTACCCCTGCCTGTGTGTTTGTGTTATAAGAACCTGCAAACAACGTCATAGTACTACATAAGTAGAATACCATTTTGAAGTCCACAAACATGTCAACTGTCCTTTTTTGATCATGCATCGTACCTAAGCTCATGTACTGCTCTAGTAGTGGCAACAATGGTCCTGTAGAAATGAGTTGATTGTACTCTATTGCATTGCAAAACGTCGCTCTATTCTTTCCTGTTCTTAGTGAATCTCAAACATCCTTTTCGAACACCTACTGATAGCATATGAAACCTAATTTCTTAGATCAGATCCATGATAGAACATGGCAAATTTGTGATCGTTGGAGGGCAGAAGGGAGTAAACATGAGCGGTTGGAACTGTGGATCCAGTCGCCATCTTTCTGACATGTGAAGGAGGAGGAGACAGGTTTCCTGACCTATGAGCTTGTTGCCGTTATTCTTCGTCGATGGGGGGTGTGGGCGCTAGGGATCTGATCTGGTTACCATGGCAACTAGAGAAGGAAGTTGACGGAGTTAGGGGAAGATCTGCCGATGCAGAGGTTGCAGACGACGACGGGCAGTGGCAATTTGATTCGAACGCGGGGGTTCGGCCTATGGGCGTCCGCCACCTTCCCTGCGTGACACGCGTCCCGCATACCATTCTTCAATAAACTCGCTTCTGCAACATGAGCTATGTTTCCGAAACATATGCGATGTTGCAATACTCTATGATGGGTTTACGTTTTGCAACAAAACTTCTGTTGCAAATTTTTTGCAACAAGATCTCAGTTGCAAAAAAATGCAACAAACTGATGTTGCAAAAAAAATTCTGCAACAAAACCTGTGTTACAGAAATAATTCCGCAACAAAATCAGTGTTACAGATATAATTCCGCAATAGGACCGGTGTTGCAGTATGGAGGCACGTTCGGCTGATGTGGTAAATCTGACGGCTCGCGACCGGGCTGATGGGTTTTAAAAGAAGAAATATGTTGGTCCGTGATATTGCTCGCAAAATACGCTGGAATGCAGAGGTTGCAGCATGTGGCGAGCTGTCCCTGAAATCTGCAGAGGAAAAAGAGAACATGGGAACCACTGTGCTTTGTTTTTTAAAAATACAGTCAGCTCAGTAATATTCGCGGATGTCGTTACATCGCGTTCCAACGCTGGCCGGCCGTTCCGCCGGAAAACTCCAATCGCTCGCTCGCTCCCACCACGTTCTCTCCGCTAAACCCATACCCCAGCTCCAAAGCAACGAATCACGCACAGCTGTCACTGACACCCCACGCACAGCCCAGCAAACCAGCGCATGCGAGGCCCCACGTGGCCGCGGAACAGATCGCCCTTACGGGTACATTAAACTGTACCCAACTAAACAGCCCAGTCAGACGCGGGGCGCCCGGTCGTCGCCCCACCATCCAGCCGTCCGTCGCGAGCCGCCGGCTGCATCCAAGCTGGCCGTCCCCGTCGCCGACTGGTGGGCCACCACGATTATTCCCCCCTCGTGCCATCTATTAAATGCCGGCTTCCGTTTCCCTTCTCCTCCTCCCCCTCCCCCTCCCGTGTTGCTCGCGACGGCAAGGTCAGGAGAGAGACGAGTGCGCGCGGCGCCAGAAGAAGGCGGACGAGGACCCGGCGCCGTCTCCGAGGCGGAGCCCGGCGGCGCTGATCGTCGCTCCGGCCATTTGAGCGGTATGCTTCGGAATCCGTCTGTGTCATTTCCGTTCTGAATTACATACTGTATTTTTATTGTATATTATTCTTATCGGCCGTGGACTGCCTCGTGGGTAACCGAGGGAGGGAGGGAGGGAGGGAGGGAGGGAGGTAGGCGGCCATGAACTCGAAACGCATCTCGATTCGCACCTTCGTGCCGGGGCAATACAAGATTCGTTTTGCCGTCTAGAATTTACTAGGGGTTAAAACTTTCAGTTGCCAGATCTCGCATTTTGAATTTCTTCCGCCGTTTATCTGACCCACGGAAATCTGCGTTTCCTCGATCCGCAGGGGCACCATGTCGATGGAGGACAGCACGCCGCCGGCCGGTGCCGGTGCCGGCGCCGGCGAATGCGCGAGCTCGCCGTCGCCGTCGCGTCGGCTGCCGGACTTCCTGCAGTCGGTGCGGCTCAAGTACGTCAAGCTGGGGTACCACTACCTCATCACCCACGGCATGTACCTCCTGCTCACCCCGCTCATCGTGCTCATCGCCGTCCACCTCTCCACGCTCTCTCCGGGCGACGTCGCCGACCTGTGGACGCACCTCCGCTTCAACCTCCTCTCCGTCATCGCCTGCTCCACGCTCCTCGTCTTCCTCTCCACCGTCTACTTCCTCACCCGCCCGCGCTCCGTCTACCTCGTCGACTTTGGCTGCTACAAGCCCGGCCCGGAGCGCCGGTGCTCGCGTGAAACCTTCATGCGCTGCTCCAAGCTCACCGGCAACTTCACCGAAGCCAACCTCGATTTCCAGCGCAAGATCCTCGAGCGCTCGGGTCTGGGTGAGGACACTTACATCCCTCCCGCCTTGGTCACCGTGCCGCCCAACCCCTCCATGGAATTGGCGCGCCAGGAGGCGCAGGTCTGCATGTTCGGTGCCATCGACAACATGCTCGCCAAGACCGGGGTGAAGCCCAAGGACATTGGGATTCTTGTTGTGAATTGCAGCCTGTTCAACCCAACACCGTCACTGTCCGCCATGGTGGTGAACCATTACAAGCTCAGAGGGAACATAGTCAGCTACAATCTGGGAGGAATGGGGTGCAGTGCCGGGCTCCTGTCGATAGATCTGGCCAAGGATTTGCTCCAGGTGCACCCCAACTCGTATGCAATGGTGGTCAGCACGGAGAACATTACCCTGAATTGGTATTTTGGGAACAACCGGTCGATGCTTGTGTCAAATTGCCTGTTCCGGATGGGCTGCGCTGCGATCCTTCTGTCGAACAAGCGCTCAGACAGGAGGAGGTCCAAGTACGAGCTGATACACACTGTGAGGACTCACAAGGGTGCAGATGACAAGTGCTTCAGCTGTGTCACCCAGGAGGAGGATGATAGCGGCAAGGTTGGCGTGGCACTGTCCAAGGACCTCATGGCGGTGGCTGGGGATGCGCTCAAGACGAACATCACAACGCTTGGCCCGCTTGTGTTGCCATTCTCGGAGCAGCTGCTGTTCATGGTCACATTGGTTGGCAAGAAGCTGTTCAAGATGAAGATCAAGCCATACATTCCTGACTTCAAGCTGGCATTCGAGCACTTCTGCATCCACGCTGGTGGGCGCGCTGTGCTTGATGAGATAGAGAAGAACATGGACCTCACCGACTGGCACATGGAGCCGTCCCGGATGACTCTCTTCCGGTTCGGCAACACGTCCAGCAGCTCGCTGTGGTACGAGCTGGCCTACAGCGAGGCCAAGGGGAGGATCAGGAGGCGCGACAGGATCTGGCAGATAGCGTTCGGTTCGGGGTTCAAGTGCAACAGCGCTGTCTGGAAGGCGCTGAGGTCAGTGAACCCAGCGAAGGAGCAGAACAACCCCTGGATGGACGAGATCGACACATTCCCGGTGGATGTTCCCAAGGTTTCCAAGGTTGCTGAATAGCTTTGCCTGTTCAGCAATACCACCCGGAACAGCAAGTGAGCAAATCTTGCCATTGAATTCGACTGTATGCAATTTGTTTGGGTGATCTGTCGGGGTATTAATTTTAGATGATTCCATTTAGGTGGTACAGAGGGGTGTGGTATGGTGCTGTTCACTTTTTATGCCATTGATCAGTTCTTAACATCTTTGTGTTCCATGTGGATCGAGAATCTTGGCCCCGAAACCGAAAGGAGCAACTGCGTTGCATTAATTTTTCCATGTGCAGCATTTGATTTGTTCCGAATGTTGGCTATCATATCGTGCTAACCTGTCGGCATTTGATTTGTTCCGAATGTTGGCCATCATATCGTGCTAACCTGTCGTCTATGATGAGTTCTGTCTGTTGTGTTTGTGTCGAATATTTTGTACTAGTTGGGTTATGCTTGGACTTGGTGTTGTAGTGTGGGTAGGATACGTGTAGTGTCGTAGTCGGACACGTTGTACCCTTGGCCTCTTATATATGAAGAGGCATCCCACGTTGTAACCTATGACGACTAGATAACGACAGGCTCGCAAGGGGGTGCCGGCGGCTTGTGCCGGCGCCCGGGTGGTCGGTGTTGTGGTATCTCGGGGAGGAGCGCCCGTAGTCATTGTCCCGGGGAGTAGGCGAGTTCGCTGAACCTCGTTAACAAATCTCGGTGTCGTCATTGTCTGTGATTGCTTGTTCCTCGGTGGATCGATCGCGTACCTCGGATTTATTCTAACAAATGGTATCATGAGCTAGGTTACGAGGTGATTGTCTGGTTGATCTAGAAGAGGTGAAGATACTGCAGAAGGATCAGGCGTCGGCGATGGAATCGGAAAATACGGCGTGGCAACGCAATTGCGTCGAGCAGCGTTTAGTTAGATTTGGAGTCGACGAGATTGACAGGTGACCTGCAGACTGCAGCAGTAGCATGTGCGGCAACGCGGTGTCAGTACTGCTACGCTGAAGGTTGCACCAGCACTGACGGAAGTACGTCTTCGAGGGAAGGAGGCGCGATCGGGTGGCGGAACGGCGACTGAAGACTCAAACCAGGCACTGGGCCGTGTGCGAGTGTGAGCCCAGTGGGCTTGTAGGCACGGCTATATAACGTGCCGAGTAGAGAGTGGTAGGATAGCAGAGTTGATTCCCCTTTTCGTCCTCCTCTGTATCCAGCTGTATCTTCTTCCTCCCCACGACACTCTTTCTCTGGAACTTGAGATCTTGTACCAAAATCCCAAATCCTAGGTTCGCCTATGGCAAGGATATGACAGTTGGTAATCAGAGCTTCGTCGGTCCCCGCTGCGCCTAAATCCTCGATATCGATCCGGTAACATCGACTGGTTGGTGGGCTGATTGCTGCGGCGATCGGCTATAAATCCGAGATCAGCGTTCGGATCGATTCAGAGCAGGCGGTAACGGCGCCGTTCAAGCCGAGTGCTCAGACAAGGTACCTGCGAGACGAGATGGGAACATTCGAGGAGCGCGTGATGAAGGAGTTCGAGGCGCTGCGGCTCCTGCAGGCCAAGGTGGATGGGATCGAGGCGATCCAGGCCAGGCTTGATGGATTGGATGCGAAATTCGAGGAACAAGTGCAGCGCCTAGATCAAGTGCAGAGCAAGGTGAATTTGTCGGTGAGTTCGATCGGGGAGATTCATCAGGAACAAGTTCAAGTGGCTCGTCATGTGAAGCAGTCAAGCAATGCACGGGAGGCTGATTTGAACAGGTTGGCAGAGCCGGGATGTTTGGCCGCATCTCCGACTACGAGTCAGAGCGGTGGGCGACCGTTTTTGACACATGCGCAACCACCACCACCACCTCCTCCTCCGCCATTACTTCCTCCACGGGACCGCGCATCTCATCAGCAACAGGTACCAAATTCCCCACGTCCCTTGGAGGAACAGCAAAACAAGCGGACTTGGATGCCGAAAATGGAGTTTCCAAAGTTCGAGGGAGAGGGAGTCCGTATTTGGTTGGATAATTGTGAAGCATATTTCCAGTTATATCAGATCCCTGAGTCCTTTAAGTTGATGTCCGCATCTCTGCATCTGATTGGTAATGCAGCACACTAGTTTCAGGCTTATAAACTGACAGATCATTATGGCACTTGGGAACATTTTTGTGTTGCTGTCATACAGGAATTTGATGTGAATGTGCATAGGAACTGCATGAGAGAGCTGCTTGTATTGAAACAGGAAGGTACTGTGCAACAATACAGATCTGCGTTCCATCAGCTGGTGTACCAGGTCCGGATGTATGAGGGAGGAGTGAGTGAAACAATGTTGGTCACTCAATTCATGTTGGGTCTTAAAGAAGAAATCAGAGCTGCAGTAGAAATTCAGTTACCAGCCACTGTTACTATTGCAGTGGAGTATGCTTTGGTGCAAGAAGTACTGTTAGAAAGAGCTAAACAGCAAGCCACTAAAACTAGCAAATTCAGTTTTCACAAGGGAAGTACGACCAAAGGAGATTATATTGGAAAATCCCATCTCTTCGTAGGAGATATGTGGAAAGCAAGGCAGCTCAAGGACTACAGGAGACAGAATGGTCTCTGTTACAGCTGTGGAGAGAAATTCAGCCCTGGCCATGTTTGCACCAGCAAGCAAAATGCCCATGCCAAAGCAATTGAAGCTGCAGAACAACAAGTGCAATTATCTGACCCTGTTCTTAATGCCATTGCAGTAGAAGAGGTTGCAGAGGAAGCAGCTGCTTATTTATCTGTGAATGCACTTTCGGGCACAACCAATACTAAGTCCATCAGATTGAGAGCATTGGTTGGCAATCAAGTCATGCTCCTCTTGTTGGATTTGGGCAGTTCTCACACATTTATTGACCAACAGCTGGCAGACAAACTCAAGTACAAAGCTCGGGATCTACCAACACCACTAACAGTCAAAGTGGCAAATGGTGAAAAGCTGCAGTGCACACAACACATTCAGGGACTGGAGTGGTGGATACAGGGCCACATATTTACCACTGATATGAAAGTACTTGCTATGGGAGGATATGATGCAATCTTAGGTATGGACTGGCTGTCGCAGTGGGGTCCTATGGTCTGTCATTGGCAAGATCAATGGATTCAGTTTCAGAGGGGAGATTAAACAATCACGGTACAAGGGCTGCAGACTCCTCCAGTTACAGAATTGCAAGAGTTATCCATGGAGCAAGTGGTGAAGTGCCAGAAGGGCAATGATATTTGGGCCACAGCTGTATTGTCCAGAATGGCTGTGGTGGAAACATCAGTTGTTCCTGAATGCATTCAGAATACTATTAAAACTTTTGAAGATGTTTTTCAAGAACCTAAAGGATTACCCCCTCACAGAGAATTTGATCATGCTATTTCTCTTCTTCCAAACAGTGCACCTGTGAATTCCAGGCCCTATAGATACTCGCCCTTACAAAAAGATGAGATCGAGAGGCAAGTAGCGGAGATGATCCAAGCAGGAATTGTGAAACCTAGCATGTCACCCTATGCATCACCCGTCCTGTTGGTCAAGAAAAAAGATGGAATGTGGAGATTTTGTGTGGATTATAGAAGACTGAATTCAGTGACAGTAAAAAGCAAGTTTCCTTTGCCTGTCGTAGATGAGTTGCTGGATGAACTGGCAGGTGCAAAGTGGTTTTCCAAATTAGATCTCAGGTCTGGTTATCACCAGATACGAATGGTGGAAAGTGACGAGGAAAAAACTGCCTTCAAAACACATCAAGGGCAATATCAATTTAGAGTTATGCCTTTTGGGTTGACAAATGCTCCAGCTACCTTCCAATGTTTAATGAATGCAATTTTTGCAAGATTTATCAGAAAATTTGTGCTAGTATTCATGGATGATATTCTGATATTTAGTGAAGATTTGGAACAACATCAACAGCATCTTCAAGAAGTCCTCTCAGTTTTAAGGGAGCACCAGCTGTTTGCTAAACTTAGTAAATGCTCTTTTGCCCAACAGGAGTTGGAATATTTGGGTCACATCATTTCTGATAAGGGGGTGTCCACTGATCCTGCCAAAACTACCGCTATGGTACAATGGCCAAGACCAACTACAGTTACTGAACTCAGTTTTTTTTGGGTCTCACTGGCTACTATAGGAAGTTTGTGCAGAACTATGGCATCTTGGCACAACCACTGACTAGTTTACTGAAGAAGAAAAGTTTTGAGTGGACCGAGCAAGCTCAAGCTGCATTCGACCAGTTAAAACAGGCTATGTCCACTACTCCAGTCCTAGTATTGCCAGATTTTGCAAAATCCTTTTGCATAGAAACGGATGCTTGTGATAGTGGCATTGGAGCTGTTTTAACACAGGGAGGGCATCCTGTGGCTTATTACAGCAAAGCTTTAGGGCCAGCTAACCAGAAACTGAGTATCTATGAGAAAGAGTTCATGGCAATTATTATGGCCATTGAAAGATGGCGACAATATATTTCCAGAGGTCCTTTTGTCATCAAAACAGACCACAAGAGCCTTTGTCAGTTAGGAACACAAGAACTTACTTCAGATCTTCAGAGAAAAGCAATGACTAAACTAGTGGGATTGCAGTTTTCTTTTCAGTACAAGAAAGGTCCGGAGAACAAAGCTGCAGATGCACTTTCCAGAATAGGCCATGTATTTGCATTGCCTGCTGTGTCTACTTCTCAACCTGTTTGGATTCAGGAAATCCTCAATTCCTATGACATCGATACACAAGCTCAACAACTTTTGCAGAAGCTAGCTGTTAACCCTGAGGAAGAACCTGAATATTCTTTGGACAATGGTCTATTAAAACATCAAGGAAGAATTTGGGTGGGAGCCAATGCAGGGTTACAGACTAAGATCATTGAGGCACTGCACTCTTCTCCTGTAGGAGGGCATTCGGGTAGCTTGGCTACTTATCAGAAAATCAAGAAGCTATTTCATTGGGCCGGAATCAAAACTGCGGTTAAGGAGTTTGTGCAACAATGTCAGATATGTCAGCAAGCTAAACATGAAAACTGCAAATATCCTGGGTTGTTGGCACCTTTACCAATACCTAGGCGCCCTTGGGAGGATATCTCCATGGATTTTATTGAGGGCCTTCCCAAGTCCAATGGATCCTCTTGCATTCTCGTAGTTGTGGACAGATACACTAAGTACAGTCACTTTATACCACTTAAACACCCATGCACGACAGCTCAGATTGCTCATATCTTTCTGCAGCAAGTGGTAAAACTACATGGTATGCCCTACACCATTACTTCAGATAGAGACAAGATCTTCACCAGTAATTTCTGGAGAGAGTTGTTCAAACTGTGGGGCACTAAACTGCAGATGTCAACTGCTTATCACCCACAAACTGATGCTCAAACTGAGAGGGTAAATCAATGCCTGGAAATGTACCTGAGATGTGATGTCAATGATACTCCAAAGCAATCGGCAGCTTGGCTTCCTTTAGCAGAATTCTGGTACAACTCTACTTATCACTCTTCCCTGGGATGTACTCCATTCAAAGCACTCTATGGACATGAGCCAAACTTGGGAAATCTACCTCAACCCTTGCAATCACAACAGTTGGAATTGCAGGACTGGCTTAATGAAAGGCAACAATACTCTGAATTTTTGCACCAACACTTGAACAGAGCTCAAACGAAGATGAAGTCTGATGTAGATAAGAACAGGATTTTCAGGGAGTTCGTGGTGGGAGATACAGTGTTCTTGAAGCTGCAACCTTATTCTCAAGCTTCTGTGGTCAACAGACCTTACCCAAAGCTGGCAATGAAGTTCTTTGGGCCGTATAAAATTCTCGAGAGAGTGGGAACAGTGGCTTACAAGCTGGAACTCCCATCCACCAGTCAGATACATCATGTGTTTCATGTGTCTCAATTGAAAACTCACGTGCCAGATCACACACCAGTTTACACGACACTGCCAGAACCACCGCTGCTTAACAGGATGAATGTGGTTCCTGAGGAAATTTTGGACAGACGCCTGGTCAAGAAGGGGAATGCTTCCTTGCTTCAGGTTCTTATCAAATGGTCTGGGTTGCCAGCAGCAAGTGCTACTTGGGAGGACCATGACACAGTCCACCAACCTTTTCCATTGGCACCAGCTTGGGGACAAGCTGGAATTTCAGGGGGAGCTCATGTCAGTACTGCTACGCTGAAGGTTGCACCAGCACTGACGGAAGTACGTCTTCGAGGGAAGGAGGCGCGATCGGGTGGCGGAACGGCGACTGAAGACTCAAACCAGGCACTGGGCCGTGTGCGAGTGTGAGCCCAGTGGGCTTGTAGGCACGGCTATATAATGTGCCGAGTAGAGAGTGGTAGGATAGCAGAGTTGATTCCCCTTTTCGTCCTCCTCTGTATCCAGCTGTATCTTCTTCCTCCCCACGACACTCTTTCTCTGGAACTTGAGATCTTGTACCAAAATCCCAAATCCTAGGTTCGCCTATGGCAAGGATATGACACGTAGTTGGGGCAAGGTGCGGTCCAGCACGGGGCGGCTGGAGGCGGGCCAGCGGAGCCCAACGCGGGCGTGCGTATGTGGGAGGCAGCGGCAGGTTCGGCGGTTTCTCTCGGTGCAATCGGATATAGCTAAGTATGTTTGAGATTTGTTTTGAAAACAAAACAGGACCGAGTCCTGGTGGAACTCGTCCTCGTGCATGAGGCGGAGAGCTGCGTGGATCGCTTATTAAAAGCGGCTGCGTGGAAGGCCGAACAAAACAGAGGCGAGACAACAGATCAGATCAGACAGAAATAAATCCATTGACGTCCATCGAGAGCAAGGGTTGAGGCGAAGCAATCGCTAGCATCAGGAAGTTGAGCCAAGACAGGAGCAGCTATGTGATGTGAAGGCCAGCTAGTTGAATCGCTAGTAGTACGCGGAGGTTTCGTTCGTGTACTTGGGGATCACGGGAACACTTCTCGGTTATTTTTCGCAGGGTCAGCCATACAAAGAACTATGGCGCCATCGGCTACCAGGTTTGAGGCGGAGAAGTTTAACAGAACTGGAAGCTTTGGGTTATGGCAGACAAGGGTGAAAGATTTGTTGGCACAACAGGATGCTTGAAGGCGTTGTTGCAGGAAGCCAAGCCAGCTAAGATGGAGGCGGATGACTGGGAGGAGTTACAGTTGAAAGCAGCCGGGACTATACGGTTGTGTCTGTCGGACCAGGTTATTTATCATGTGATGGATGAGAATTCGACGAAGAAGATCTGGGAGAAGCTGGAAAGTCAGTTTATGTCCAAGACTGTGACGATCAAAGTGTATCTGAAGCAAAAGCTGTATGGGATGAGGATGCAGGAGGGGTCAGATCTTGTGGAGTATATGAACGCCTTTAATCAAGTCGTGACGGATCTAGCACGCTTGGGTGCGACGGTTGACGACGAGGATAGGGCAATTCTGCTTCTTTGTTCATTGCCATCATCCTATGACCATTTGATCACTACTTTGACGCACGGCAAGGAGACTGTCAAGAATGAGGATATTACTGCGGCATTGCTATCTTATGATATGAGAAAGAAGAACGCGGTGGAAGTCTCTCATGTTGAAGGTTTGCTAGTCAAGGGTGAGCAGTGGCGGAAGGGATATGAGGCTGGGAAGAACAAGAAAAAGAAAAAGAATATACAGTGTCACAAGTGTAAGCAGTGGGGACATATGAGAAAGGACTGTCCAGAACTCAACGGTGGGGCCAGTGCTAATAAGGCAACTCATGGTGATGACTCGGACAGCAGCAGTGATGTCCTCGTATTATCAGACAGGCGGTCAACCAAAAGTGAAGCGTGGATGTTGGATTCAGCTTGCTCTTTTCATGCGACACCCAACAGGGAGTGGTTCTCTTCGTACAAGTCTGGTGAGTTTGGTTTAGCCTATGTGGGCGATGACACAGGTTATCGTGTTGCTGGAGTAGGTGACATCAAAATCAAGATGTTTGACGGAGTTGAGCGGATGCTTCAGGGAGTCAGGCATGTGCCGGGCTAAGGAGGAATCTAATTTCTCTTGGTGTTCTTCATGATGGTGGTATGGTATTCCGTTGTGATCGGGATAGGAAGACCATGAGAATCATGAAAGATGAGGTGACCGTGATGATTGGAGAGAGGACGGCTTCACATCTTTACAAGTTGCAAGGGAGCACTATTGCAGGTGGAGTCACGGAGACTGGAGTTGCGGGAGTAGCAGCGGGGTCTCACGGCGGCGGCGGGTCTGGGGCAGACTCGTCGAGTAGCTCTCAGTAAGCTATGAAGAAGACAACACAAGTCCGGAGTACATGGAAGTTTGACGCACGGACAAATTCAAGGTGGTGGAGAATATTCGCCAAGGTGGAGTTTGTTGTGTTTGTGTCGAATATTTTGTACTAGTTGGGTTATGCTTGGACTTGGTGTTGTAGTGTGGGTAGGATACGTGTAGTGTCGGTGTCGGACACATTGTACCCTTGGCCTCTTATATATGAAGAGGCACCCCACGTTATAACCTATGACGACTAGATAACGTCAGGCTCGCAAGGGGGTGCCGGCGGCTTGTGCCGGCGCCCGGGTGGCCGGTGTTGTGGTATCTCGGGGAGGAGCGCCCGTAGTCATTGCCTCGAGGAGTAGGCGAGTTCGCCGAACCTCGTTAACAAATCTCGGTGTCATCATTGTCTGTGATTGCTTGTTCCTCGGTGGATCGATCGCGTACCTCAGATTTATTCTAACACTGTTTTTTATGTGCATTGCACATTAAAAATTGCCACACCTAAGTTGAGGTTTTAGCCACACCTGTGGCATGCCATAGGAAGTGTGGCAGGCAAAATGGGCGCCACACACCTTGCGAGAATCTCAGCTGCAGAAGCTCCTTTACGCTGTGGCGAGCCAAACCTGCATACAGCACCAAACACCTGCCTAGAGAGGTTTGCCCGTAACAGCTTTGGCGTGGCAATCTAATAGAAGGGTTGGGTCGTTGTTGTTGAGATTTCATTAAAAATTTGTTATTTGGTTCGGCACGGCGAGAAGATGGCATGCGTTTTATTTTTATTATTGTTTTGGTTTGGCGGGTGAAAAAGTTGATGTGTGTTTTATTTTGTATATATAATGCGGTGTGTCGTTGGACTTTTTTGACAGTGTAATTTTGTGTTATCTACTACTTCCTCCGTCTGAAAACACTTGTCATCAAAATGGATAAAAAGAGATGTATCTAAAACTAGTAATATACATCTAGATACATCCCCTTTTATTTATTTTGATGATAAGTATTTCCAAACGGAGGGAGTACTTATGTGGGAAGTTTCGGAAGTCTCTTGGGCTGATGGCCGTATCTTATTGGTGTTACATTGTCATATGTTGTTTTTTAGGTGATGAGATACTGTGCGGGACTGATGTGTTTTTAGGTTGCTTGTTGCTGACTAATTTGAGAAATCATTACCCAGTCAAAATCATAAATTAAATCCACTAACACCTGAACTGAACGAGTGCTCCTTGAAATTTTGTTGGCCCTGAAAAAATGGTAAATGGCCCTGAAAAAATGGTAAGTCAAATGTACAAACACCTCAATTGAATGGAGGGCCTCTAAAATTAAGAAGCGTCGTGTATTAGGTGTTGGTTGATACACGGAGTTTTGAAATAATATTCTACCTTGACTGAACCGAGAGCATGTAACAATATGCGAGGTGAAGAACTATTCACACATTGACTTCTCTTTTGGAAGAGCCAAAACAAGACTTCTCTTTCTGCATAAAATATCTGATTTAGTCGTGCGTGCCAAAAATGGAGCGGAAACTTTTTGAATTTTCCTGTTGAAAAATAAGTTCTGTCATTGCTATGAGTTACCGGTGTATTTTTCTGGATGTGGGAACCGCAGAACCAAATATTTTTCTATTAAATATAAATATAAATAAAGCAATATTTGCAAACGTGGTATGTACAAAGAAGGAAGATAAATTTGACAAAATGACACGCTTCTCACATGATACTCTGATCCTATGGCACACATTTCATTTTCTTTTGATAAAATGACACACTTACAAGTTGATAGCTAAATAAAAGGCATAAAGTGATCAGTTTTCTCTATTTTCTGGCCTGGGCGCACATGTCAAACTATTGAGGACGATTTTGCCCTTCAGCACGTTTCTCTAGTTAGATCGAATCTCACTGAGCAAAAGCAGCCATGAGGGGCATCTCAAGGCTAGTGTATGTTCGTTCTTGTGTCCGGATGTGGTTTGTGGGCATGATATGGGAGATAACCATCCAATGGTAATCATAAAGTATGCAGTTGGAAGGAGAAAACGTAGGTGCGGACCATGTATATGATGAGATATATGTGGTTTACGGCAGTAGAATGGTGGCATGTGGATATAGATTCTCTATGAGAAAAAGTAGCTTGAGACATTTATATTGATTTTTTCTTCCCAACTGATAGAAGCGGGGGTGTCCCAATCTTTCGATGAGATGATAGCTATCGTTTTGACGGAGTTGACTTTGACGATGCGACTACAAACGTGCACGACGTTGCGCCTTAGCAATCGCTAAACCAATCTCTTGAGGTTACTGACGATGCTGGAAGCACGATCAGCCTGACCACGACGGTCTATTCCTGCACGCAGTCAAAGAACAAGCAAGAATATGATAAAAGCAATCTGAATATTGCGAATATAGATGAAGTATTGATAAAGATGGGGATCCAAAAGTGGTCTTGGTCTTGTTGTTGGACACAAACGAAGTACACAAAGTTGCAATGACTAACTTTTAACTAAACAAATGCCCAGGAAAAAGCTACTAGATGGATCTACTTATATAAGAGCAAGGGATGGTGGCCAAGGAAGTGGGAGGATGTCCCAAGATAGCCTAAAACTAAACCTAGGTTGTACAAGGCTCATGGGCCCAAGTGGAGGTGATGCAACACCTTTGGACTTGTATTTTGACTCGGATTCTGCTGCAGCGTCAGATTGTTTCGTCAATATTTCAATGCTCCGGAATTTGAAGGTGAATCCAATTGGTTTGGAATTCCAACAAGAAAAAGAATCACCCAATTCGGAGTCCAGATGAAAGAGATATTGACGTATTGAGTCAGGTAAGTCTGTGTAGTCCGAATATAAGTCCAGAACGTGAAAGACTTGGACTCTATCTTCTCATGTGCTAAAAGTGACGTGAGAGGACTTTTTGAACAATACCTAAACTTCACTCTTTTCCTTATCTTCATATGTGGATTGTACAAATGTCCCATACACCTGCAATTAGACATGACACAAAAGTCTGTGAAGGATTTTTGTCCTGGATAACATAAATAAATTATTGCATAGTTTGCATTGGAAATCACCTCACAAATATGCATGTATGCAATATTTTTAGTCGTATCCAAGGTAGTCATGTCCTCATCATCCTCCCCTTCTTGAAAACAAAGCTGTCCCAGGTGTTGCTTAATCTGAAATGTGGCTAACAAAAGAGACAAGGTGTACATGTTGTATATGTATATGTCATCCATTTTTACTTCCCTTGGGTTTTTGCACATAACACATGTATACATGAGTAACTTTTATAGTTCATAAAATATAAAGCCAAAATATTATCACAAGAAGTAGAATGCATGAAAATATTGCAACTTAGTTTGCACATATAAGTGAAACTCTTATTCATATCAAAAGATTGACAATGTTCATCATTAAACCATCCCAACATTGGTGAATAAATCTTATTTGCATCAAATTTACATGGTACAACATGCTTAAATAAGAAAACATGCAATAAGTCATTTGACATATAATCATCACCAAGATTAGAGGTCATATCAAAATGATTAAACATTCAGTACTGCAGGATGCTGCTAACACGACACTACGATCTGATACCCTTTGGCGAAACTGTGTGCGATGCATTAATCGCAAATGGTGGTGTAAAAAACCCATCAAAAAGGTGCAAAACATTTGCGATGACAGATGAATCAAACACGGTTCAGATTTTAGTTCCGTGTGTCATGCAGGGCATACGGTTCAATGCAATTAACTATTTGCGGTAAGGAGCAACAAAAGAAACGGGCAGCCATATGAAGGTGTGTGTGATATACAGTATACGGTTCACTAGGATGAACTGTTTGTGATTAGGCAACAGAAAAGAAACGGTCATCCAGATCAAGGTGTGTGCGATATACGGCATGTCACTCGGATGAACTTTTTGCGTTGAGACAAGAGAACATAAACGGTTCAATATAACAAGATGTGTGTGATACGCGACAGAAAGGTCTGTAATCAGAAATGTGTGCGAAGATCGATAATAACACAGACGATTGCTGCTAATAAGACGTGTGTTGTGCGATGGGATTGCATACAGAACAATAACATATATATACACACACTTATAAGGACATGGTTGCATAACCAAATTAAACATCCACTTACATAGGTGGCTACTACAACCATGACATTGCACACACCAAAGTAAACTATTACATGCATAATTACATAGGTGGCTACTACACACATGGCATTTCTACACACCAAAGTAAACTATATATTACATGCATGATTAACTAGCATAAACGATCATCTGATCATCATCTACTTCTTGTGACGCTTGCTCTGCTTGTGGCTCGATCCGGGCTCGTCAATTTGGGTAACGAGGCACTTCCTCATGTCAATGATTCGCCTGTGCATCTCGTAGCATGTGTACACACTCTTGGCCGCGAACCTGAGGTGAGGTTCATCCAGTTGCCGCATCCAGGCCCTATGCCAGGATACGAGACTTGTTCTCTGGGCATCCTGCTTCATCTTTTCGTGGTAGGGGTCGATGATGGCCGAGGCGATTTCAACCAGGGAGTCCTTATTCATGCCGCCCACCCTGTAGTACTCACGGATTTCGACAAGGTTCTTGCAGGCCAAGCCCGTAACCCTAAGCGCTTTTATATCGTTGGTGGTTTCCACGTAGCAAACTTCTAGTCGGTGTTGTTGACAAACCTGGCAAAACGGACGCAAGGCTCTGTGGCCATGCAGTAGTGGTAGATGAGGACATGATGGCGCATGCACAACTGGGCAACGACAACCTTCCGATCTTTGCCGAAAAGACCGGCGGTGTACTGGAGGTCGATGCCAACCACCTTATACTTGTCTCCAGCAAGCAACTGCTCAACGGTGTTGATGTAGTCGTCCACCACGGCCGAGTCGATGGTGTACACCACCGAGAGGTCCGTCTCCCTCGCGTGGGTCTCCACTTTATGCTCGCCGAACTCCATGGGAGCGCCGCTAGACATCCCCTCTCTATGTGTCGTCGTGGCTGTGCTTGTTGTGTTATGGGGAGCGATCGAAAGGTTGAAGAGACTAAGGTTATAATGGCCGCAGAATTAAAGGGGAAGCTGGACGACCTGGAATATCGGCACGCCCTGATGGCAGTTCTAATTCGAAGCGCGTAACTCCATCGTGCCGCATGTAACTCCATCGCGTGGAAACGCATGCGGCTCAACCGCATGCATATGGGGGCCCCGACGTGATCGTGCGCAGGCCCAACCGCTGGCAGAGCGCGCGCGGAGGGATGCGAGCAGAGCGCTCTGCATTCACCTCAACAGCGAGTAACCATATATATGCATATAGCAGTTGAACGCGCAAGGAAAAGCTGTCCACAAGCCGAGCGCGCCGACGGACGCGAGCAGAGTGTGCCGCGGCACCTAACGGCGAGCAGAGCTTGCCGAGGGACGCGAGCAGATGCCGGCACAATGATACGTGGCAAATAAGACGAACTGTGCGCGCGATGTCGGAGACATCAAGCATGAATCGGATTAGAGTTGCGTGTGCGATATGTGGCATACAATATCCAAGCTGTTTGTGATGGGATAAGCTGTGTGTGTTGTGGGCAAACGCTTGCTGGTATATAACCGTTTGCGATTGATGAATTTATCGCTGACGGGTTACCTACTTCGGTCCATGTGCGATGTGATATGCTCTGTCTGTAGAATATCTATGCTCCATGTACAGAAGAGCAACATATATATACTTGTAACATGACATGATTACAATATCAACATTCAAATATGTTATATAACAAATACCATAAATATGGCAAGGTTAAAATTCAAAGATTACAATGCCCAAATTCAAACATTGCAAACCTCGTCATTTCTGCAAAGGGATCAGCCGCTGACAAGTCATGTATGGGTTTGACATAATGACTTCCAATTACTCTGTCATATGCTCTTTCAATATGAACTTTAGCTATTTTGGAGCCTCTTCCATTTTGCAGTACATGTCGGCTCTGATCAACATACCATTCATCTTTCCTAATTAAATGCATGTTCAACCTCAGTACCCCCAGCACCCTTGCTCTGGCAAGAAAGAACCTGGCGAGTGTAATCTCCGGTAAGGTCCCTCGGTAGGAGTTCAAAGTAATATTTGAGAGATGCAGATCCAGGCATTCGATGTGATTGTCGTTATAAACAATATCCACCTCCGGGCCTATTATTATCTGCAAAAGAAGAGAACATGTTAGTGCCTACATGCAGTTTTGAACACTACTACACGCCTATTTGGTTTGCAGGATTTGCCAAATGCACCAACGTGCCATCTTAGATCTGACATGATTAACATGGGCATTTTTTCGAAAAGGAGGTTATCCCCCGGCCTAACATGGGCACTTGATTACAATCTAAAAAATGCAGCCTTCTTCACAAGAGGTTGGATTGGATGAAAAAATCCCTAAGAAAACTAGTACAGATGAATCCAAAGGAGAAATGCTTATGGATTGTAACCATATGAATCAAGCAACCAATATGGGGTGGGGGTGTATGTCCCGAAATCCTCCAAAATTCCTTCAAAAATCGTAGTACATTGTCATTGTAAACTTGGGAAAATGTGCAAAAAATTGAACTCCCTTATGGTAACATTTAACAGGAAAGGAACATCACCTCGATATACAACTTCTTCAAGCATGGAAAGCATCTCAGGCAACTGACAACTTGATCCAGGTTGGGGACAACAGATTCTAGTGCCAAGACCTTCATTGTGCCCAGAATTTGGGTGAAGCATTGCTGGATGACAGACGAATATACATCTTCAAAACTAGAAATAATGTTGATATCCGGCGCGCGCTCCCCGGCGCACGCTCATGCCCGCGCGCACCCGCAGCTCCCAGCACTCGTGGCCTCTGTGAGCCTGAGTTGCGGCTTCCGTGCGCTCGCAAGTGGCCGTGGCCACGGCCGCGCATGCCCAGTTGTCCCCCTGTTGACTTAGTGGGACAACCCCAATTAGATTAGGCACTAACACCCACTGACTGGTGCCCCTCACTGTAGCACTTAATTAAATCACTGGGGCACCGATAGTAGGCCCCACTACTTAATTAGGTTAATTAAAATGTCTGAAAACTCGATTAATTACTCTGAGTCTATGACACCTTGGGCCCGCTTGTAAGTTTGACCAGTTAGCGGTCAAAGCTGACTGGGCTGCTGACTGGGTCCCCTGGCCCCCTCTGTCAGCCTATCAAATCCATTGGTCGGGTACACTACTAGGTGTATCTAGCATATGTGCATTTTATATTTTCGAATTAATTTGATTCTAGTAAATCCAGAAAATTAGTAAACTTTGACAAATCATATAAAATAAATTGTAACTCTGATGAAAATAATTTATATATGAAAAATGATCAAAAATAATAAGACGCATCTGAATATCCAATCCACATACCTGTCACACCCCTCCAACACTGCAAACATGGAACCTTCCCCTTCGAATCGTCTGACCGATAAATGTCTAGAGCTGGGAAAATACTCCCAGATATTTCCCTGCTCCAGCTATAACGCGTAGCACTGCATTAGGTTACCCCTAGCATAGCGTATTGCCATGTCATGCATCATGATGCATTTGTTTGCTTTATATTTATTGTTTCTTCCCCCTCTTCTCTCGGTAGACCCAGAGACCGACACTGCTCCCGAGTACGACTACACCTCTGACATCCAGCCACTTGCAGCAGAGCTTCCAGGAAAGCAAAACCTCCTTGATCATTTCTATATATCGCCCATTCTTTCTCCCTCATTCTTGCATTAGAATTTGCTAATGTTGTTCGATAGCTCCTATTCTGATGCATAGCCTGCTTTTGTAACCTGCCATTGTTACTTTACATGTTATCCTATATACTTAGTGGAGGTTGGTTAGTGATCCATCAGTGACCCCTCATCTTGTCCTTGTTGTGCTGCTTTGTTACCAATAACTCGATCAACGTGATGGAGGTGCAGAGACCGACACATCACCGCACACCCCTTAGTTGTATGACTCTGCAGAGCTACTATCAAGTGCCAATGGTGATACCTCATAACACACTCGTGATGATATCTCTGTAGTGTAGCTAATCGGTCGTGGATTATGAAGGGTGATTCCTCCTTCACCACTCCCGGTAATGACTCTGTCGTGCAACACCTTAAATGTGAACCCTTCGAGGGTGATTCCTCCAAGGTCACCTTGACGGTTACGTCGAGTGGGAATCCTTCGAGGGTGATTCCCCGGATCCCCCTTTGATGTTACGGACACACGGTTACCTTGACTTTACCTTCAGAACCTTGTTGAAGTCGGGCCGGCCCCAAGGGGTACCCACGAGAGATGTGAAGTCGAGTTGACCGTGAGGATACCCGCGAGATAATTACGCGGCACAGCCGAGCAGTCTTGGACCATGTCGTAAGTCCCTGAGACGGGCCGACAGGACCGCATATCGTGGATCAGTGATATTCTCTGCACGCTCCCAAGACACTAACAGGTTTGTATATGTGATCCGAGTAGGCCTCTGGCCTTTTCGCACTAACCACCACGCAGGAATAAGTATGGGCACTCGGCGTTGTACGATTCTCTAAAAGCTCTTCGGACGTCAGCAATTGAGCGGTGCACGCCCAGTTGGACGGTAACCACCTGCGCTTGTATTAGGGGGTGAGTCTGCTCCAGGCCGCGTACGCAACGCGTAGGAGTTCAAAGGGTTATGGGTGCAAGACCCATGAGCACTTAGGATGTAGACCGGCGTGTTAGTCTCTCTATTGAGCCTAGGTAGGACTAGGTGTGTCGATCAGCCGAGGTCATGCATGACCTAGAAAAGTGTGTCCGGTCGGAGTTAATCGAGCATGTTGGGTAAGTTGGTGGACCCCTGTAGGGAAGTATATCTATTCGAATAGCCGTGTCCACGGTAACAGACACTCGAAGTTGTATCCCTATCTATTACAACTAGAACTGGATACTAGAGACACTAAATGGATATGATGGCTCTGAATCGCTTTCTCGCAGGGAGTCGAGGAAGGATCTCTGGGCATTACTAAACTATACTTGTTACTTATAATATGCTAATCCACACTCTTCTAATTCTGCAAGACGCTGCAAGATGCTAGTCTTCGATAGGCTAAGCCTTTCGTTCTATTCTAGCATTTCTGCAGTATAGTCCACAGATATAACCCCTTGCCATTGATACCGATGCATACTTAGTATAGATCTGATGTAAGTCTTGCGAGTACTTTGGATGAGTACTCATGATTGCTTTGCTCCCCTTTTTCCCCTTTACTCGATTGCTACGATCAGATGATGGAACATAGGAGCCAACTGATCCCGCTGATCACTACTACTACCCCGACGGAGCCTACTACTACATGGAGACCACCGACGGCCAGGAGTAGTTAGGAGGCTCCCAGGTAGGAGGCCTTCGCTTTTCGATCCAGTTATCGTTGTTATGCTAGCCTTCTTAAGGCAGACTTGTTACTTATGTCTGCACTCATATATTGTTGCTTCCACTGACTTATGTATTCGAGCCTTCGTGGCCCTGGCTTGTAATATAAAGCTGTATGACTTTATTTGTGTCTAGAGTTGTGTTATGATATCTTCCCGCGTGTCTCTGGTCTTGATCATGCGCATTTGCGTGTATGATTAGTGCATGATTAAGTTGGGGGCGTCGCACTCACTGCCCCACCCTACGCCCATCACTGGCCAGGCCATTCCTCTACTCGCCCACACCTCCTATTATTTTCCAGTGACGGCAGCCGAACCAGTAGACCCTCGTACTTCCCTCTGCGTGGGCAACCACTGCCAAGTCTTCCCCGGCTCTGGGCCGTTCCCTTCCTAGGCCTCACCATTGTCCATTGCGTTAGTGCTCTCGGCGCGGCCTTGTCAACATATTCAACAAACGACAACCATCGGAAGAGGTATGTACATGGAACGACTGACAATAGGGACCCACATGGTCCATGGCCGCACGCAAGCAAGTGCCTCCTTATTACGCGAAAAAATGATTCCTCCCACTGACAGGCGGGACCCACCAGCTACATCGAAAGTGCCTCCTTATTGTGCGGAAAAAAGTTTCCTCCCCATGACAGCTAAGACCCACTAGCTACATCTTCGCACACAAGAAAGTGCCTCCTTATTACAAGCAAGAAAAATAATTCCTCCCGCTGCTATCTAGGACCCACCCAATTTGGAGGCTGACTTGTGGGCCTACTAAGCTGACACGTACGCATGGCTTTGCCAACTTAGTCAACGAACAATTCTAGCACCAGTGACCGTTGAATGTTAATCCAACTATCGTGCTGCTTCTTCAACCTCCCATCTTCTTGCTCCAGCCGCCCAAACCAGCGCCGATCGTACCGCCTGCTCCTGCCTCCCGTGGTCAGCTGTGCTGCCGCGCAGGCATCACCGCCCCACCCTACTCCCACCACTGGCCAGGCCTTCCCTTTACTCACCCACACCTCCTATTATTCTCCGGCGATGGCAGCCTCACACCGCGGTCGAACCAGTCAACCCTCGTACCCCCTTCCACATGGGAAACCACTGCCTGTCTTCCTCACCTTCGGGCCATTCCCTTCCTAGGCCTCGTCGTCGTCCACCGCGTTGGTGCTCTCGGCGCGTCGTCGTCAACATGGTCAACGAATGACATCCATCGGAAGAGGACTGTACGTGGTGAAGCTCACAGCTGGACCTACAAGGTACATCTTCACACACAAGAAAGTGCCTCCTTATTATGTGAAAAAAATATTCCCCACCCCTGACATCTGGGACCCACCAGCTATATCTTCGCATGCAGGGAAGTGTGTCCTTATCCTCCCTAAGAGTTGGGACCCATCGGGTCGAATCGTACGTACTGTTGTCTGTGTGGTTGCAGACGTGTACATACATACCGGCCCATCAGTCTTTCTGCCATGATGAACCGTGGCCGAGTAAGGAGCGACAACAACTCAGGCAGTCCCTTCTAAATCGTGTGCACATATGACAACCACGTCGCAAAAAAGACGAACATGTACGTACATAGGGGTGTGGTCTCAAACACGTACAACAACACGTCTAGTTCATTGGCAGCCAACCGACTAGGTCGGAACGAAGAAACATTGTCGTGTTCATATGAAGGCAACCGACTGGGTCGGAATGCATCCTATTTAATGGGAGCCAACCGACTTGGATGGAAAAACCGAAACGGGGTCTGGCGTACTGCAGAACGGAGGAAACATCCTTCTTTTCGGCCGGCTACGGTCGAAACGGAATCCTATTCATCGGGAGGGGTCTGGCGTACCGCAAAACGGAGGAAATGGACTTCTCTCCAACCACCTAAGGTCGAAACGGGGTCCTGTTCATCGGGAGGGGTGTGGTGTACCGCAAAACGGAGGAAACAGACTTCTCTCCAACCACCTAAGGTCGAAACGGGGTCCTGTTCATCGGGAGGGGTGTGGCGTACCGTAAAACAGAGGAAACAGACTTCTCTCCAACCGCCTAAGGTCGAAACGGGGTCATGTTCATCAGGAGGGGTGTGGCGTACCACAAAACGGAGGAAACAGACTTCTCTCCAACCGCCTACGGTCGAAATGGTGATGTGAACTAGATTATTGACTCTAGTGCAAGTGTGAGACTGAAGGAAATATGCCCTAGAGGCAATAATAAAGTTGTTATTTATATTTCCTTATATCATGATAGATGTTTATTATTCATGCTAGAATTGTATTAACCGGAAACTTAATACATGTGTGAATGCATAGACAAAACATAGTGTCCCTAGTATGCCTCTACTTGACTAGCTCGTTAATCAAAGATGGTTAAGTTTCCTAACCATAGATATGTGTTGTCATTTGATGAACGAGATCACATCATTAGGAGAATGATGTGATGGACATGACCCATCTGTTAGCTTACCATTATGATCGTTACAGTTTCATTGCTACTGCTTTCTTCATGACTTATACATGTTCCTCAGACTATGAGATTATGCAACTCCCGAATACTGGAGGAACACCTTGTGTGCTATCGAACGTCACAACATGAATGGGTGATTATAAAGATGCTCTACAGGTGTCTCTGAAGGTGTTTGTTGGGTTGGCATAGATCGAGATTAGGATTTGTCACTCCGAATATCAGAGAGTTATCTCTGGGCCCTCTCGGTAATGCACATCATAATAAGCCTTGCAAGCAATGTGACTAATGAGTTAGTTACGGGATGATGTATTATAGAACGAGTAAAGAGACTTGCCGGTAACGAGATTGAACTAGGTATGAAGATACCGACGATGGGATCTCGGGCAAGTAACATACCGATGACAAAGGGAATAATGTATGTTGTCATAACGGTTTGACCAATAAAGATCTTCGTAGAATATGTAGGAGCCAATATGGGCATCCAGGTTCCGCTATTGGTTATTGACCAGAGAGGTGTCTCGGTCACGTCTACATAGTTCTTGAACCCGTAGGGTCCGCACGCTTAACGTTCGTTAATGGTATAGTATTATATGAGTTATGTATGTTGGTAACCAAATGTTGTTCGGAGTCCCGAATGTGATCACGGACATGACGAGGAACTCCGGAATGGTTCGAAGATAAAGATTGATATATGGGATAATAGTGTTTGATCTCCGGAAGGGTTCCGGAATTCACCGGAAGGGGTTCCGGATGTTTCCCAAAATGTTTGGGTACGAGAACACTTTATTTGGGCCAAAAGGGAAAGCCCACAAGGTTTTTGGAAAGCGCAAAAGGAAGTTTTGCGGAGTCTAGGGGCTAGATGCCAGGGTCCGTGGCGTCTGGGTCCAGACGCCGGGAACCCTGGCGCTTGGCCCTGGAGTCCGAGAAGGACTCTTGCCTTTCGGGTGAAACCGACTTTGTGGAGGCTTTTACTCAGAGTTTTGACCCCAAGGCTCAACATATAAATAGAGGGGCAGGGCTAGCACCCAAGATAGATCAAGAAACACCAAGCCGTGTGCCGGCAACCCCGTCCCCTCTAGTTTATCCTCCGTCATAGTTTCCGTAGTGCTTAGGCAAAGCCCTATGGAGATTGTTCTTCACCAACACCATCACCATGCCGTTGTGCTGCCGAAACTCATCTACTACTTCGTCTGTCTTGCTGGATCAAGAAGGCAAGGACGTCATCAAGCTAAACGTGTGTTGAACACGGAGGTGCCGTACGTTCAGTACTTGATCGAGATGGATCATGAAGGTGTACGACTACATCAACCGCGTTGATAAACACTTCCGCTTTGCGATCTTCAAGGGTATGAAGATACACCCCCCCCTCTCGTTGCTATGCATCTCCTAGATAGATCTTGCGTGATCGTAGGAATTTTTTTGAAATTGCATGCTACGTTTCCAAACAGTGGCATCCGAGCCAGGTCTATGCGTAGATTTTATATGCACGAGTTGAACACAAAGAGTTGTGGGCGATAATAGTCATACTGCTTACCATCAACGTCTTGATTTTATCCGGCGATATTGTTGGATGAAGCGGCACGGACTGACATTACATGACCGCGTTCATGAGACTGGTTCAACCGGCGTGCTTTGCACATAGGTGGCTGGCGGGTGTCAGTTTCTCCAATTTTAGTTGAATCGAGTTTGACTATGCCCGATCCTTGTTGAAGGTTAAAACATCACACTTGAAAAAAAATCGTTGTGGTTTTTGATGCATAGGTAAGAACGATTCTTGCTAGAAGCCCGTAGCAGCCACGTAAAAATTGCAACAACAAAGTAGAGGACGTCTAACTTGTTTTTGCAGGGCTTGCTGTGATGTGATATGGTCAAGACATGATGTGATATAAATTGTTGTATGAGATGATCGTGTTTTGTAACAGAGTTATCGTCAACTGGCAGGAGCCATATGGTTGTCGCTTTATTGTATGCAATGCAATCGCCATGTAATTGCTTTACTTTATCACTAAGCGGTAGTGATAGTCGTAGAAGCAATAGTTAGCGAGACGACAACGATGCTACGATGGAGATCAAGATGTCGCGTCGGTGATGATGGAGATCATGACGATGCTTCGGTGATGGAGATCATGAGCACAAGATGATGATGGCCATATCATGTCACATATTTTGATTGCATGTGATCTTTATCTTTTATGCATCGTATTTTTCTTAGTACGATGGTAGCATTATAAGATGATCCCTTGCTGAATTTCAATGTATAAGTGTTCTCCCTGAGTATGCACCGTTGCGACAGTTCGTCGTGCCGAGAAACCACGTGATGATCGGGTGTGATAACCTCTACTTTCACATACAACGGGTGCAAGCCAGTTTTGCACACGCAGAATACTCGGGTTAAACTTGACGAGCCTAGCATATACAGATATGGCCTCGGAACACTAGAGACCGAAAGGTCGAGCGTGAATCATATAGTAGATATGATCAACATAGAGATGTTCACCATTGAAAACTACTCCATCTCACGTGATGATCAGACATGGTTTAGTTAATATGGATCACGTGACCATTTAGATGACTGGAGGGATGTCTATCTAAGTGGGAGTTCTTAAGTAATATGATTAATTGAACTTTAATTTATCATGAACTTAGTCCTGATAGTATTTTGCAAATTATGTTGTAGATCAATAGCTCGCGTTGTGGCTTCCCTTTATTTTTGATATGTTCCTAGAGAAAAATAAGTTGAAAGATGATAGTAGCAATGATGCAGACTGGGTCTGTGATCTGAGGTTTATCCTCATTGCTGCATAGAATAATTATGTCATTGATGCACCGCTAGGTGACAAACCTATTGCAGGAGCAGATGCAGATGTTGTGAATGTTTGGCTAGCTCAATATGATGACTACTTGATAGTTTAAGTGCACCATGCTTTACGGCTTAGAACGGGGACTTCAAAAACGTTTTGAAAGTCATGGAGCATACGAGATGTTCCAAGAGCTGAAATTGGTATTTCAGACTCATGCCCATGTCAAGAGGTATGAGACCTCTGACAAGTACTTCACCTAAAAGATGGAGGAGAATTGCTCAACTAGTGAGCATGTGCTTAGAATGTGTGGATACTACAATCACTTGAATCAAGTGGGAGTTAATGTTCCAGGTAAGACAATGATTGACAGAGTTCTCTACTCACCATCGCCAAGTTACTGGAACTTCGTGATGAACTATAATATGCAAGGGATGACGAAAACTATTCTCGAGCTCTTCGTGATGCTAAAATTGATGAAGGTATAAATTAAGAAAGAGCATCAAGTGTTGATAATTGACAAGACCACTAGTTTCAAGAAAAGGGCAAAGGGAAATAAAGGGAACTTCAAGTAGAATGGCAAGCAAGTTGTCACTCCCATGAAGAAGCCCAAAGCTGGACCTAAGCCTGAAACTGAGTGCTTCTACTACAGAGGAAATGGTCACTAGAAGCAGAAATGCCCCGAATATTTGGTGGATAAGAAGGATGGCAAAGTGAACAAAGGTATATTTGATATACAGGTTATTGATGTGTACCTTACTAGTGTTCATAGTAGCCCCTGGGTATTTGATACTTGTTCGGTTGCTAAGATTAGTAACTTGAAACAGGAGTTACAAAATAAATAGAGACTAGTTGAGGATGAAGTGACGATGAGTGTTGGAAGTGGTTCCAAAATTGATATGATCATCATCGTACACTCCCTATACTTTCAAGGTTAGTGTTGAACCTAAATAAATGTTTTTTGGTGTTTGTGTTGAGCATGAATATGATTAGATCATATTTATTGCAATACGGTTATTCATTTAAGACAAAGAATAATTGTTATTCTGTTTAAATGAATAAAACCTTCTATGATCATACACCCAATGTTGATGGTTTATTGAATCTCAATCATGGTAATACACATATTCATAATATTGATGCAAAAAGATGCAAAGTTGATAATGATAATGCAACTTATTTGTGGTACTGCCGTTTGGGTCATATCGGTGTAAAGCGCATGAAGAAACTCCATAAAGATGGACTTTTGGAATCACTTGATTATGAATCATTTGATATTTGCAAACCTTTCCTTATGGGAAAGATGACTAAACTCCGTTCTACGGAACAATGGAACGAGCTAGTGACTTATTGGAAATAATACATACCGATGTATGCGGTCCAACGAGTGTTGATGCTCGTGGCGGGTATTGTTATTTTCTGACCTTCATAGATGATTTGAGCAGATATGGGTATATCTACTTAATTAAACACAAGTCTGAAACATTTGAAAAGTTCAAAGAATTTCAGAGTGAAGTGGAGAATCATCATAACAAGAAAATAAAGTTTCTACGATCTGATCATGGAGGAGAGTATTTGAGTTATGAGTTTGGCCTTCATTTAAAAATGTGGAATAGTTTCACAGCTCATGCCACCTGGAACACCACAGCGTAATGGTGTGTCCGAACATCGTAACCGTACTTTATTAGATATGGTGCGATATATGATGTATCTTACCGATTTACCGCTATCATTTTTTGGATTATGCATTAGAGACAACTGCATTCACGTTAAACAGGGTACCATCAAAATCCATGGAGACGACGCCTTATGAACTGTGGTTTAGCAAGAAACAAAAGTTGTCGTTTCTTAAAGTTTGGGGCTGCGATGCTTATATGAAAAAGCTTCAACCTGATAAGCTCGAACCCAAATCGGAGAAATGTGTCTTCATAGGATACCCAAAGGAAACTGTTGGGTACACCTTCTATCATAGATCCAAAGGCAAGATCGTTGCTAAGAATGGATGCTTCTAGAGAAGGAGTTTTTCTCAAAAGAAGTGAGTGGGAGGAAGCAAAAGTGCAACTATCCCTGGGTGGTTTTGGTAATGATTAACAACATATAGCTCATTGAACTAATGCCATTACAAGATAAATATTTCAGGGAAGTTCAATGATTGGCATGGGATGGATAAGGAATGTGGTCCCCTCAAAATGCTAAGGACAAAAGATTGGCTCAAGCTTTAAAGTCCAAGACTCTACATTTTTTATTTTAGTGATCCAAGATCACATTGAGTCTATAGGAAAGCCAATACTATTAAAAGGGGATGAGGTGTTGCTTAATGGCTTGCTTGCTCAAACTGCTTAGTGATATGCTCCAAAAGCCCTCAATCACTTTCTCATATCTACATATGTCCCAAACCAAAAGACAAACTCGGCCCCACCGATTTGATCCATCGACGCCACCAAGTTCATTTGACATAGCCACTGCCAGAAACCCTAGTCTTTTCGGTCTCACCAATAGGGATCTCGGTCTCACCGAGATGGGGTTGCAAACTCTCTGTTTCCCTTCGTAACGTTTCGGTCAAGCCGAGATGAGCGATCAGTTCCAACGAGTCTGCAATGCAAACTCCCTATTTCCTTTTCATAACGCTTCGGTCCTACCGAGACGAGCGAATCGGCCCATCGAGTTTGCCTGACCAACTCTCTGTTAGCTTATTACAAAAGTCGGTCCAACCGAGTTTGAGTAATCGGTCCAACCGAGATTACATTATGTCCTAACCCTAACGATATTGATCCCATCGATATGACATGTCAGTCCCATCGAAATTGCCTAACGGTCACATATGTACTAAATCGGTCCGACCGAGTTTTCTGATTCGGTCCCACCGAGTTGGGTATAATGTGTGTTAGATTTTGTGTGGATGCTATATATACCCCTCCACTCTCTCCTCATTCATGAGGGAAGCCAGCAGATCATGCCTACACTTCCACTACCCATTTTCTGAGAGAGAGCCACCTACTCATGAGTTGAGACCAAGATATTCCAATCCAACCATATGAATCTTGATCTCTAGCCTTCCCCAAGTTGCTTTCCACTCAAATCATATTTCCACCAAATCCAATCCTATGAGAGCGAGTTGAGTGTTGGGGAGACTATCATTTGAAGCACAAGAGCAAGGAGTTCATCATCAACACACCATCTATTACCTTTTGGAGAGGGGTGTCTCCTAGATTGGTTAGGTGTCACTTGGGAGCCTCCGACAAGATCGTGGAGTGAACCAATGAGTTTGTAAGGGCAAGGAGATCGCCTACTTCGTGAAGATATACCCTAGTGAGGCAAGTCCTTCATGGGCGATGGCCATGGTGGGATAGAAAAGGTTGCTTCTTCGTGGACCCTTCATGGGTGGAGCCCTCCGTGGACTCGCGCAGCCGTTACCCTTCGTGGGTTGAAGTCTCCATCAATGTGGATGTACGATAGCACCACCTATCGGAACCACGACAAAAACATCCGTGTCTCCTATTGCGTTTGCACTCTCAAAACCCTTCCCTTTACATTCTTACAAGTTGCATGCTTTACTTTCAGTTGCTCATATAATCTTTGCATGCTTGCTTGAATTGTGTGAAGATTGCTTGACTTGTGCTAAGTTGTTAAAATCTTCCAAGAACTAAAATTGGGAAAAGTTTAAGTTTTTATTTGGTCAAGTAGTCTAATCACCCCCCCCCCTCTAGACATACTTTTGATCCTATAGGAAGGTAGAACTTGATGTGGTAATTGTACCTTCTCCCGAATTGGAAAGTAGTTCATCACAGAAATCAGTTCCAGTGATTCCTACACCAATTAGTGTGGAAGCTAATGATGATGATCATGAAACTTCAGATCAAGTTACTACAGAACCTCGTATGTCTTCCAGAGTACGGTCCGCACCAGAGTGGTACGGTAATCCTATTCTGGAAGTCATGTTACTAGACCATGATGAACCTACGAACTATGAGGAAGCGATGATGAGCCTAGATTCCGCAAAATGGCTTAAGGCCATGAAATCTGAGATGGGATCCATGTATAAGAACAAAGTGTGGACTTTGGTGGACTTGCCCGATGATCGACAAGCCATATTAAATAAAATGTATCTTCAAGAGGAAGACGGACGCTGATAGTAGTGTTACTATCTACAAAGCTCGACTTGTCCCAAAAGGTTTTCAACAAGTTCAAGGTGTTAACTACAATGAGATTTTCTCAATTGTAGAGATGCTTAAATCCGTCTGAATCATGTTAGCAGTTGCCATATTTCGTGAAATCTGGCAAATGGATGTCAAAACTGCATTCCTTAAAGGGATATTTCTTAAAGAAAAGTTGTATATGATGCAACTAGAAGGTTTTGTCGATCCTAAAGGTACTAACAAGGTATGCAAGCTCCAGCAATCCATCTATGGACTGGTGCAAGCATCTCGGAGTTGGAATATACGCTTTGATGAGTTGATCAAAGCATATAGTTTTATATAGACTTGCGATGAAGCTTGTATTTACAAGAAAGTGAGTGGGAGCACTACAACTTTACTGATGAGTATATGTGAATGACATATTGTTGATCAGAAATGATGTAGAATTTTCTGGAAAGCATAAAGGCGAGTTTGAAAGGAGATTTTCAAAGAAAGACCTCAGTGAAGCTACTTACATATTGGGCATCAAGATCTATAGAGTTAGATGACAACGCTTGATATGATTTTTCAATGAGTACATACCTTGACAAGATTTTGAAAGAGTTCAAAATGGATCAGTCAAAGAAGGAGTTCTTTCCTGTATTACAAGGTGTAAAGTTGAGTAAGACTCAAAACCCGACCATGGAAAAAGATAGAAAGAGAATGAAAGTCATTCCCTATGCCTCAGTCATAGGTTCTATAAAGTATGCCATGCTATGTACCAAACTAGTTGTGTACCTTGCTATGAGTTTGGCAAGGGGGTACGATAGTGATCCAGGAGTGGATCACTGTATAGCGGTCAAATTTATCCTTAGTTACCTAAGAAGACTTAGGAAATATTTCTCAGTTATGGAGATGATAAAAAGATTTCGTCATAAAAAGTTACGTTGATGCAAGCTTTTACATCAATCCAGATGACTCTAAGTCTCAATCTGGATACATATTGAAAGTGGGAGCAATTAACTAGAGTAGCTCATGCAGAGCATTGTAGACATAGAAATTTGCAAAATACATACAGATCTGAATGTGACAGACCCGTTGACTAAACTTCTCTCACAAGCAAAACATGATCACACCTTAGTAATGTTTGGGTGTTAATCACATCGCGATGTGAACTAGATTATTGACTCTAGTAAACCCTTTTGAGTGTTGGTCACATGGCGATGTGAACTATGGGTGTAATCACATAACAATGTGATCTATTGGTGTTAAATCACATGGCGATGTGAACTAGATTATTAATTCTAGTGCAAGTGGGAGACTGAAGGAAATATGCCCTAAAGGCAATAATAACATTGTTATCTATATTTCCTTATATCATGATAAATGTTTATTATTCATGCTAGAATTGTATTAATCAGAAACTTAATACATGTGTGAATACATAGACAAAACATAGTGTCCCTAGTATGCCTCTACTTGACTAGCTCGTTAATCGAAGATGGTTAAGTTTCCTAACCATAGACATGTGTTATCATTTGATGAACCTGATCACATCATTAGGAGAATGATGTGATGGACATGACCCATCCGTTAGCTTAGCATTATGATCATTACAGTTTCATTGCTAGTGCTTACTTCGTGACTTATACATGTTCCTCAGACTATGAGATTATGCAACCCCCGAATACCGAGGAACACCTTGTGTACTATCTGTCGGTGTCCTGGACTTGGGGGTATCTAGTCCTGCCTGCCTGCGTCCCACCACGTGGCTTCATCGGTGGCCCGGTACGGCCCAGCTTCAACACCAAAACAGCAAGACCCTCGCGAGGGGCCAAGCCTCGCGAGGCGGACAATGCCAAGACCCCCGAAGGAGTTGGCCTCCTCAGGAGGGCTATTGAGGGGCGGAGAGTTCTATGCAGCTACCTCATGAGGCTCAGCTGACGTGAGACATGACAACCAAGGCCAGGCGGGCGCCAGGCGGGCGTAGAGCGCATGTTTCCTCTTTGGTGCAAGGGAGGCAAGCCACAGGCTGTAGCGACCAGACCTCAGATAGTCTGATCTCTGTGCATCATTGGCATCCCTGGATCGGTAATGCTGACACGCACAGTACTTGAAGGATTTATAACAGAGTCGCAATCACACACTTATTACTTCGATTGTCTCAAAAGAGAACTTATTACAAATAATATGGCTTAAGGCCATCTAATAACGATAACAACGGAAGGCTTGGAAGATAAGCGAGTCCATCAACTCCAACGGCATCACTGCGTATAAGAGCACGACCTAAGGCACCTTAAACGTCGTCTGAAAAGTCTGCAACATGAATGTGGAGGCCCGAAAACGGGTCAGCACATGGAATATGCTTGCAATGTAACACAAAGAGAGTAATGAACAGAATAATGCTATACTACATGCATATATAGCCGGTGTAAAGCTCTACGGTTACAGTTTTTGCATCAAGCCAATTTTTCCCTACAGCAAAGGAATAAATTTTATTTAACTATCATGGTGGTTGTTAAACATTGATAAGGTTCACCCAACTCAATCCCAATTAAGCATCATCATTAAATCCCAACAAATTAAATTAAAGAACATGATGAGATTCATATGATAATCCAGGTACTAGATACTCAAAACGTCCATAACCGGGGACACGGCTAACCATGATTAGTTTGTACACTCTGCAGAGGTTTGCGCACTTTTCCCCGCAAGACTCGATCTCCTCCGTTAGGATTCTCGCACTACATGGTGTTTGAGAAACGGATGACCGAGACATAGTCTTTCAGAAGTGTTTGCACCTTATGATGGGTAGACAGTTACACCTACTTTCCCCTACATCTGCTAGTCTACCACTGTAAGAGTTCACATGACTTAATCAACTATGCTAGAGCCCATAGTAGCTTGCGGCTGCACACGAAAGTTTCTAGCATGAATAATCTCATGATCCCTTTGAGCCTGGGTGGCGGTCCATAGGAGAATCACACAATACCCCGGGATTTCCAAAAGTACAGGCAACACTGGGTTCCCCAGGTGAATCAATCCACCCAGTTGTGAATTAAAGTTGCCACCTTAAGTAAACCATTAATTAAAAACTCACATCTGTCATGGATACACTCACCCAATCAACTTCTACTAGCATGGCATAGCAATATAAGCAAACGTAGAAGTAACTCCCAAAGGTTTGATAATAAACAAGTAATAGGTACTACCTCATCTACTTCCCCAAACCCGCATATTAATCAGACCCTAATCATGCAATTGTTTGAGGATTGATCTAATGCAATAAAATTGGGTAGTAAAGAGGTATGGTCAAAGTGTTACTTGCCTTGCTGATGATCCGTGAAACCTAGAGAGTCGTAGTAGCAAGCGGCGCACTCCGGGTACTCTATCACAAAAAAATAAGCATACAATAAGCACTCATCTAATGCACATGTAAAACTCAAATAAGAGATCTAACCAGAAAGTTCAACTTAAGAACTCCGGTTTGCAAAAAGAATCAAATCAAATGAAGCAACAAAAGTCAAACGACGAAAGAAACAAGCTTCATTTACTAATTTGGACCTAAGTCAAATTTTACAGTAGCAAAAACTTGTCTGAGTTGGTTAAACGGAAAGAGGGTTTCGAGACAAAACTCCAGGCGCTTGAATCGCCTGATTCCGATAAACAAGCTAAAAGTTATACTAGAACGAAAATCGGACGAGAAATCACGATCGGAAATAATCACGGAAAATCCAAGAAAAAGAAAACGGACGAACAGACTAACGAACAAAAGTTCGTTGTGTGCGGCTAAACGACGAAAACCGTTCGTTAATACGAACGTACGGACGAACGTCCGTTAAATAAATAAACCGGGAAAACCGACGAACCGATCTAAAAAACGGATCTAGGGTTCTAAAAAAACGATCATTTTTTATAAAAAAAACCGGCGGCGGCTCCGGCGAGGCGGCAAGGTGGCGGCGGGGTCCAAATTGATGAATCCCGAAATACTAAACGGACTCCAAAAATCCCGAAATAAAATTTCCTCGTCCTCTAAAAATAAGCCGGACAAGATGAACATTTATTTGGGGCCTAAATGCAATTTTGAAAAACGCGCATTTTTCATAAATTCAAATAAAATAGCGATAAACTCCTAAATAAAATCTTATTTTATGTTATTATTAAATCATCAATATTTCTTTATTTTGGGAAAGTCATTTTATTCCCTCTCTTTTATTTTTTGTATAAGAAATATTCGAAGATAAAATAATTAAAATCGAATGATCCTATTTTCAAAATTTGAGAAAACTCAAATATGAAAATAACGAAATCTCCAACTCTCTCCGTGGGTCCTTGAGTTGCGTGAAATTTCTAGGATCAAGCCAAAATGCAATAAAATATGATATGCAATGATGATCTAATGTATAACATCCCAAATTGAAAATTTGGGATGTTACAAACCTACCCCCTTAAGATGAATCTCGCCCTCGAGATTCGGGTTGGCTAGAAAATAGGTGAGGGTGGTCCTTCCATAGATCTTCCTCTCGCTCCCAGGTGGCTTCATCTTCAGTATGGTGGCTCCACTGAACTTTGCATAACTTGATAACCTTGTTGCGTGTGACTCGGCTGGCAAAATCGAGAATCTTAACTGGTTTCTCCTCATAGGTCAAATCACTATCCAGCTGAATCGCTTCCAAAGGCACTGTATCTCTTAACGGTATATCGGCCGTCTTCGTGTGGCACTTCTTCAACTGGGAAACGTGGAACACATCATGAACTCCTGACAATCCTTCGGGCAACTCCAACTTGTAAGCAACTTCTCCCATACGTTCCAAAACTTTGTACGGTCCCACAAAACGTGGCGCTAACTTTCCCTTAACTCCAAAATGCTTAACTCCTCGAAGTGGAGATACACGAAGATAAACTTTGTCTCCGACTTCGTAAACTGTCTCCTTGCGTTTAGAATCTGCATAGCTCTTCTGCCTGGATTGGGCTACCTTGAGCCTATCGCGAATCAACTTCACCTTCTGTTCAGACTCTTTAATCAAATCTGGCCCAAACAACTGACGGTCTCCAACTTCATCCCACAACAATGGTGTCCTGCACCTCCTTCCGTACAAGGCTTCGAAAGGGGCCATCTTCAAACTGGACTGATAACTGTTGTTGTAAGAGAACTCTGCATATGGAAAATTGCCGTCCCAACTAGATCCATAATCTAGCGCACAAGCTCTCAACATGTCCTCCAGAATCTGATTGACTCTCTCGGTCTATCCATCTGTCTGCGGATGAAAGGTTGTACTGAACTCTAGCCTCGTACCCAAAGTTTCGTGCAACTGATTCCAGAACTTTGAGGTAAATTGGGTTCCTCTATCTGATATAATGGTCCTCGGAACTCCATGCAAATATACGATCCTGGTCATGTATATCTTCGCCAACTTAGCACTGGTGTAAGTGGTCTTCACTAGGATGAAATGAGCTACCTTCGTCACACGATCGACTACAACCCATATTGAGTCATAGCCTGAACGAGTCCTGGGCAATCCTGTGATAAAATCCATGCCTAGCTTATCCCACTTCCATTCGGGTATCGACAATGGCTATAGCAATCCTGCTGGCTTCTGATGCTCCGCCTTCACTCTCTGACATACATCACAAACTACTATATACTCCGCAATATCCTTCTTCATTCCGGTCCACCAGAAAGTGTCCTTCAAATCCAGATACATCTTGGTATTTCCTGGGTGAATCGAATACGGCGAATCATGGGCATCTTGTAGAATCAACTTCCTGTTCTCCGGATCATTAGGCACATAAACGTGGTCCTCAAACCATAAGGTATCGTGATTGTCCTCATGAAATCCCTTAGCTTTTCCTTTGCTCATCTTCTCCTTTATCTTGGCAATCTCCTTGTCAGTCTTCTGAGCTTCTCTGATCTTATCCATCAAAGTGGATTGAATCTCCAATGCTGCTACATAGCCTCTCGGGACTATCTCCAAACATAGCTCGCGAAGATCCTCGGCTAATTCCTTAGGTAACTCTCCGGTCATGAGTGTGTTGACATGGCTCTTGCGGCTCAATGCATCGGCTACTACGTTAGCCTTTCGGGGATGATAATGCAATCTCATATCATATTCCTTAATGAGTTCTAACCATATCCTTTGCCTGAGATTCAACTCCTTCTCTGTGAAGATGTACTTCAAACTCTTGTGATCCGTGTACACCTCACAATGGTTTCCGATGAGAAAATGTCTCCATGTCTTCAATGCGTGCACTACGGCCGCTAACTCCAAATCATGGGTAGCATAATTCAACTCATGGGGCTTAAGTTTTCGTGAGGCGTACGAAACAACTCTTCCCTCCTGCATAAGCACTACTCCAAGTCCTCGACGTGAAGCGTGCAGTACACCTCATAATCCTTGCGCTGATCTGGCAGAATTAACACTGGTGATGTAACCAAACGTTTCTTCAACTCCTGGAAACTAGCCTCACATTCCTAAGTCCAGTAGAACTTGGTGTCCTTCTTCAACAACTCCGTCATGGGCTTCACAATCTTCGAGAAATTCTCAATGAACCTTGGGTAGTATCCCGTGAGTCCAAGAAAACTTCGGATCTCCAACTGTCATTGGGGCTTCCCAATTTATCACAGTGACAACTTTGGTGGGGTCTACTACTATTCCTTCTACGAATATAACATGTCCGAGAAATCCAACTTCCTTCAACCAGAATTCACACTTGCTGAACTTGGCATACAACTGATGTTCTCTGAGCTTCCCAAGTACCAAATGCAAATGATCCTTATGCTCCTCTTCATTCTTCGAGTAGACCAAAATATCATCAATGAACACCACAACGAACTTATCCAGAAACTCCATAAACAACTTGTTCATCATGTTCATGAAATAGGCAGGTGCGTTAGTCAGACCAAATGACATAACGATATACTCATACAGCCCGTACCTGGTGGTAAAAGTTGTCTTTGGTATATCCCGCTCTCGAATCTTTAGCTGGTGGTATCCTGATCGTAGGTCGATCTTGGAAAATACCTTAGCTCCTTGCAACTGGTCAAACAGATCATTGATCATCGGTAGTGGGTACTTGTTCTTGATTGTCACTTTATTCAATCCTTGATAATGAACAACCATCCTCAATGATCCATCCTTCTTCTCCACTAGAAGCACTGGCGATCCCCAAGGTGAAGAACTTGGGAGAATATAGCCTTTATCTAGTAGCTCCTTAATCTGCTTCTTAATTTCCTCCAAATATTTTGCGGGCATCCTATACGGTCTCTTAGATATCGGCCCTGTGCCTGGCAAAAGCTCAATCAAAAACTTAATGTCTCTATCTGGTGGCATGCCTGGCAACTCTTCCGGAAATACGTCAGGGAAATCCTTCACTACTGGTACTTCCTCATGTACAACTCCTGATAAGGAATTCACTTGAGTCCTCTTCGGCTTGTGCCGGGATACATACTTGATCCTTCTTCCTTCTGGGGTGGTAAGCAAAATTGACTTACTGGCGCAATCGATGTTTCCTCCATACATCGATAGCCAATCCATACCGAGAATCACATCCAAACCTTGCGACTCCAAAATGATTAGATCCGAGGGAAAACATGCCTACTTATGGTCAATGGCACTTGAAAACATCGTTGACTGGCCATATACTCCGCTCCTGGTGAGCTTACTAACATAGGTGTTCTAAGAACCTTGGTGGGCAATTTATACTTATCCACAAATCCCCTTGATATATATGAATGCGATGCACTAGTGTCAAAAAGAACGATTGCAGTAAATGACTTAACCAAAAACTTACCTATTACTGCATCTGGCTGGGCTTCACCCTCCTCCATGTTAATGTGGTTCACTTGTCCCCTGTTGAAAGGGTTCGGTTTCTTCCCAGAGCTTCCATTGCCATTTCCATTCTTAGCTTCAGGACATTCATTGGCATAATGTCCAGTCTTCTGACACTTGTGGCAAGTGACGTGGCTCAGATCCTTCTTGGCTGGGGTCGATGGGTTGGTACGGTTATGGCCGTTGCTTCCTCCATTCCCATTACCATTTTCGGGGCCACTATGGTTATGTGAGCTCCCTCCTCCATGGGTATGCTGAAAAGGTCCTCCCGTGTTCAGGGTAAAACGAGGCTTCTGTTGAGCTCCAGAATTGTACTTCCCTTGTCCATACTTCCTCTTGCGGTTGTCAATCTGCTGCTGCTTCCCTTCAATCATGAGAGCTCGGTCTACCAACTCCTGGTAATTGTTGAAGGTTGCTACCATCAACTGCATGCTCAGCTCATCATTCAGTCTTTCCAGAAACTTCTCCTGCTTCGCTGCATCCGTAGCAACGTCATCTGGGGCATAACGTGCTAGCTTACTAAAGTCATCCACATACTGGCCAACTGTACGTCCTCCTTGGCGCAAGTTGTGAAACTCACGCTTCTTCATGGCCATAGCTCCTGCTGAAACATGAGTAGTATGAAAAGCCTGCTGAAACTGGTCCCATGTGACAGTGTCGATGGGGTAAGTGGTTGTGAAATTCTCCCACCATGATGCTGCGGGTCCATCAAGCTGATGTGCGGAAAAATGCACCTTCTCCGCATTTGTGCATCCTGCAGTGGTCAACTCTCTTCCCATCTTATGGAGCCAATCATCTGCAACTATCGGCTCGGTGCTACTAGAGAACACCGACGGATTTAACCTCAAGAAACGGGCTAAGTGATCAACAGGTGGTGGTGGTGGTGGGTTGTTGTTGTTGTTCCCCTGATTCTGATTCTGGACTAGCATCTGCATCAATGCATTCTGTTGCTAGATCAACTGAGTGAGCTCCGGTGGGAAAGCAAATCCATTGTCACATCTCGGAGGCATCTGAGGGTTTAGAAAAGATGAGAAAACAGAATAAAATGAGGTCTAGAGAGAATAACACTACCCATATGCACATGACACAAATGCAAACAATATCACTTCAATCAATTCAAACAAGGGCATACAAGGTCTAACTATCGTTACAGAAGTGCTCGGGCTATACAATATACATGGGGGGAATACTACTACTGTTATGGTGGTCGACTAGAAATTGATCGGTCGAAGACTCCATGATATCTGCTCCAGCTTCATCAACAAAGTCATCATTGCTATCGTCTGGGTCCGAGTTGGTGTCGTCGATGATGATGTAGTTCTCCGGGCAAGTGCAATCATCGTCTTCTCCTCCAGTCGTGGGGAATCCCATGAATACTTTTAGCTTCTTCTTCAGATCATCATTCTTCTCCATGAGTATCGTCATTTCCTCCTCATATCCATCACGTGTAGACTTGAGTTCTTCTTCCAGCTCCGTGATCTTGGTCAATGCCTTCTTCAGATCTATCACGCCTGTGCACATCTGGTTCTCCTGGCGACGAATGTGCTGGTTTAGCTCCTGGATGAAAGCTGCAATTGATTTATCCTTCCAGGTACTAATCATCTCCCATTGCTCATCTCGGCACCCACAAATCTGGTAAATAGTATCCTTGAGATCCTTGTGGTAAACTTCTCCAATACGTCCCATGGTAATGTGGGCTGCCATGCTCCTTCCTAGACTCTAGGTTGGTACATCAAAGGAAAACTCTATGGGCTCAGTGACGGGCATGAATGTCCTTCCTGGAATTTGAACTTGAATCATTCAACGCTCCTCTTCTGGTAAAGTGGCGATGTAGGTCCCGGTGAAGCTTGGTACTCCGATGTTCAGGTATCTAGTGACTTCCTTCAAGTGGCGTCCGAAGGGTGTATCTTCATCCGGTTGCATGAACTTGTTCCTTGCATCCGCCATCCTAAAAGAGTAGAAAAAGGAGAGGAGTCAGAAATGAGAAGAGAGTAGTGATCTAGGGCTTTAGCTTAGTGGTCGTGTCCTACAGTCAGCGTGTGCTCTGATACCATCTTGTAGCGACCAGACCTCAAACAGTCTGATCTCTGTGCATCAGTGTCATCCCTGGATCGGTAATGCTGACACGCACAGTACTTGAAGGATTTATAACAGAATAGCAATCACACACTTACTACATCGAATGTCTCAAAAGAGAACTTATTACAAATAATATGGCTTAAGGCCATCTAATAACGATAATAGCAGAAGGCTTGGAAGATAAGCGAGTCCATCAACTCCAACGGCATCACTAAGTATAAGACCACGACCTAAGGCACCTTACTCGTCGTCTGAAAAGTCTGCAACATGAATGTTGCAGCCCGAAAATGGGTCAGCACATGGAATATGCTGGCAATGTAACACATAGAGAGTCATGAACATAATAATGCTATACTACATGCATATATGGCTGGTGTAAAGCTCTACGGTTACAGTTTTTGCATAAGGCCAATTTTTCCCTACAGCAAAGGAATAAATTTTATTTAACTATCATGGTGGTTGTTAAACATTAAGAAGGTTCACCCAACTCAATCCCAATTAAGCATCATCATTAAAACCCAACAAATTAAATTAAAGAACATGATGAGATTCACATGATAAACCAGGTACTAGATACTCAAAACATCCATAACCGGGGACACGGCTAACCATGATTAGTTTGTGCACTCTACATAGGTTTGCGCACTTTTCCCCGCAAGACTCGATCTCCTCCGTTAGGATTCTCGCACTACATGGTGTTTGAGAAATGGATGACCGAGACATAGTCTTTCAAAAGCGATTGCACCTCGCGATGGGTAGACAGTTACACCTACTTTCCCCTACATCTGCTAGTCTACCACTGTAAGAGTTCACACGACTTAATCAACTATGCTAGAGCCCATAGTAGCTTGCGGCTGCACACGGAAGTTTATAGCATGAATAATCTCATGATCCCTTTGAGACTGGGTGGCGGTCCATAGGAGAATCACACGGTACCCCGGGATTTCCAAAAATACAGGCAACACTGGGTTCCCCAGGTGCCTCAGTCCACCCAGATGTGAATTAAAGTTGCCACCTTAAGTAAACCATTAATTAACAACTCACATCTGTCATGGATACACTCACCCAATCCACGTCTACTAGCATAGCATAGCAATATAAGCAAATGTAGAAGTAACTCCCAAAGGTTTGATAATAAACAAGTAATAGGTACTACCTCATCTACTTCCCAAAACCCACATATTAATCAGATCCTAATCATGCAATTGTTTGAGGATTGATCTAATGCAATAAAACTGGGTAGTAAAGAGGTATGATCAAAGTGTTACTTGCCTTGCTGATGATCCGTGAAAAACCTAGAGACTCGTAGTAGCAAGCGGCGCACTCCGGGTACTCTATCGCAAACAAACAAGCATACAATAAGCACTCATCTAATGCACAGGTAAAACTCAAATAAGAGATCTAACCAGAAAGTTCAACTTAAGAACTCAAGTTTGCAAAAAGAATCAAATCAAACGAAGTAATGAAAGTCAGACAGCGAAAGAAACAAGCTTCATTTAATAATCTAGACCTAAGTCAAATTTTACAATAGCAAAAACTTGTTTGAGTTGGTCAAACGAAAAGAGGGTTTCGAGACGAAATTCCAAGCGCTTGAATCGCCTGATTCTGATAAATGAGCGAAAAGTTATACTAGAACGAAAATCAGATCAGAAATCGCGATCGGAAATAATCGTGGAAAATCCGAGAAAAAGAAAACGGACGAACAGACTAACGAACGAACGTTCGCTGTCTGCGGCTAAACGACAAAAACCGTTCGTTAAAATGAACGTACGGACGAACGTCCGTTAAATAAATAAACTGGGAAAACCGACGAACCGATCTAAAAAACGGATCTATGGTTCTAAAAAAACTGATCGTTTTTATTAAAAAAAACCGGCGGTGGCTACCTCGGGTCCGGCGAGGCGGCGAGATAGCGGCGGGGTCTGACGGCTCCGACGGAGGCGGCACGGGGCGGCGGTGTCGGCGGTGGCACCATCGGCGGCGGCGAAGGCGGGCAGAGGCGGTGGGCGGCGGCAACCGGCGGCGGCGAAGGCGGGCAGAGGCGGTGGGTGGCGGCAACCGGCGGCGCGGTGCGCGGCGGCGGCGGAGCGGCGGCTAGGGTTTCGGGCGGCGGTGGCAGGCTGGGCTGGCGATGGGCTTTGGCGGGGGGGAGGGGGGGCGGCGCGTCTTATAAAGGCCCCCCGGGCAGAGTCCCGCTCGGGTACGGCCCGGAGTCGGTTCGTTTTTTTAACCATTCAGACGTGCAGAAAAAGAAAGAAAAGAAATACTAAATAGACTCCAAAAATACCAAAATAAATTTTCCCCGTCCTCTAATAATAAGTCGGACAAGATGAACATTTATTTGGGGGCTAAATGCAATATTTGAAAACGGGCATTTTTCCTAAATTCAAATAAAATAGCGATAAACTCCAAAATAAAATCTTATTTGATTTTATTATTAAATCCTTAATATTTCTTTATTTTGGGAAAGTCATTTTATTCCCTCTCTTTTATTTTTTGTATAAGAAATATTCGAAGATAAAATAATTAAAATTGAATGATCCTATTTTCAAAATTTGAGAAAACTCAAATATGAAAATAACGAAATCTCCAACTCTCTCTGTGGGTCCTTGAGTTGAGTGAAATTTCTAGGATCAAGCCAAAATGCAATAAAATACGATATGCAATGATGATCTAATGTATAACATTCCAAATTGAAAATTTGGGATGTTACACAGGCGCGGAGTCCCGAGGAATCAGCCAAAGGTTTCCATTCTGGTGCAACAAGACCAAGACCGCTAGGACGGAGGTCATCACCGAGCCCACTGCACCGTCATGACCAGAGGCTTTTCGCAGGCGAAGACTACTTTTGTCAGGATAGACTGTACTACTTGTCCCATTTCAAATCCTGCCGTTGTGGAATCCCTTCCCGCTTGTATTTGGGAAGAGGACCAAGGCCACTATATGTAGGACTTAGCTACCACCATAGGGGGGGATCCATTCCGACCCAAGCACTGCACCAGCTCAAGAACACCTCACCTCCTGAGGCTTGTTCATCCTTTGTACTAGTTCATCCATAGCCCCACAAGGCAATCCACCACACCACACTGGATTAGGGTATTACACCACAATGGTGGCCTGAACCAGTATAAATCTCTGTGTCTTTGTGTCTCTGTGAGCTCTATGCGCTAGGCTAGGAAGGATCGCGAGTAGGCAGGCTGGACAGGTTGAGATCTCCACACGCACCCCAAAGTTCAAACCTCTCAAGGGTTGTCGGATCCCTAAATCCGACATTTGGCGTGCCAGGTAGGGGTGCATCAGAATCCTCTTCCTGGACCTCCAGATCGTGCCACTGACCCATATGGCGGGCACTCCTCCGCCGGCCTCGTCGACGCGCGTTCCCAGAGAAGCACTGGGGCTGTGCTGCTTCCCCCCCACCCTGCGGCAGGTGCAGTGGCTGCCCAAGTTCCAACCGGAGATGCCGCCACGCTATGACGGCGCGACAGATCCAGCCCCCTTCCTTCAGTCATACGAGGAGGCAGTTCGGGTGGCTGGCGGAGACGACAAGGTGAAGGCCAACTGGTTCCGCATGGCCCTCGTAGGCGCGCCATGCGCCTGGTTGCTCAACCTGCCGGCTTGTTTCGTGGCCTCCTAGGAGGAGCTGTGCGACCTCTTCCTCGCCCACTATGTGGTGCCGGTGCCCCCGGTCGTCGCAGCTCTCCTGGGCGGCTCGCAGGTGCCACCCTTCGACCGCCACATCAAGCAGTTCTACCGATGGGCAGGCAACACACAGGCGGGCTCGAGGGCCCTCGGGCTGGGCGACGCCCCAAGATGACCTCGCCTTTGGCCCCGAGGATCACCCTGTCACCATGACGGGAGGAGGCGCGCTCCTGATGCTCTGCACCCCCACCATCTGCCACGTGGCGATCACAAAGACCCTCATCAACGGCGGAGTCGGCCTCAACGTGCTTTCCCCAAAGGCGTTCGGCCTGCTCCATGTGCCGCCCAGCCGACTCCGCCCCTCCAAGCCTTTCTCCGGGGTCGTTGACGGCTCCACCAGGCCCCTGGGGCAGATCCACCTCCCTGTCACCTTTGGTACCCGCGACAACTACCGCACTGAGTTCGTCGACTTCGACATCGCCAAGATCGACCTACCGTATAATGCTATTTTGGGATACCCAGCCTTGGCGCAATTTATGGCTGCGACCCACCCCTCGTACAACCTCATGAAGATGCTGGGAAGCAACGGTGTCCTGACGGTGGCGGGGGACACCAAAGGCGTGCTGCAGGCCCTCAAGCTCACCTTCAAGACAGCCGCGACCACGGTACCCGGCAAGAAGGAGGATCAGGAGGCCCCAGAAGCAGCGCCAGCCAAGAAGAAGCAGTTGTTCTCCCAGGACCAAGCAGAGACGAAACAAATGCCGGTCTGCGAGGATGGGACGGCCAACACCACCTTCACCATAGGGGCTGGCCTCCCTCAGGACCAAGAGGAGGCACTGATCAACTTTTTGCGAGCCAACAAGGATGTATTCGCCTGGGAACCCAAACACCTGGTCGGGGTCCAAAGGGGGATAATCCAGCACCATCTGAGAGTATGCGCAAATGTGCGGCCAATGAAGCAAAAGGCTCGTCGGCAGTCCACCGAGAAGCAGGCCTTCATCGTCCAAGAAACCCGTAAGCTACAGGCCGCGGGGGTCATCAGAGAGGTGCCGTACCCAGAGTGGCTGGCGAACCTCGTAATCGTCCCCAAGAAAGGAGGGAAGGAGCGCATGTGTGTCGACTTCACCAACCTCAACAAGGCCTGCCCGCAAGATCCCTTCCCGCTCCCTCGCATCGACTAGATCGTCGACTCCACCACCGAGTGCGACCTGTTGTGCTTCCTGTACGCCTTCTCCGGCTACCACCAGATCAAGATGGCCATGGAGGATGTGGAGAAGATGGCATTCCTCACCGCATGCGGGGTGTACTGCTATACCTGCATGCCCTTTGGGCTGCACAACACCGAGGCAACCTTCCAGTGGTTGATGCACATCGCCGTAGATTCGCAGCTCAGGAGAAATGCAGAGGCCTACGTCAATGATATAGTGGTGAAGTCTTGGGAGGCCAGGACTCTGATAGAAGATCTAGGAGAGACGTTCGCCAACCTTCGCACGGTGGAGCTTCGGCTTAACCCCTAGAAGTGTGTGTTCGGGGTCCCCTCCGGCAAGCTGTTAGGCTTCTTGGTATCACACAGAGGGATCGAGGCTAACCCGGAGAAGGTCAAGGCGATAGAATATATGAACCCCCCACAGACCCTGAAGGAGATGCAGAAGCTGGCTGGCTGCGTAACCTCACTTGGGCGCTTCATTTCCAAGCTAGGGGAGCGCGCCCTCCCGTTCTTCAAGCTGATGAAAAGGAAGGAGCCATTTGAGTGGACCCCCGAGGCAGACGCAGCCTTCCAGGACCTCAAGAGATATCTGACCAGTCCACCCATGATGGTGGCACCACGCCCTCTCGAGCCCTTGGTGCTCTATCTGGCAGCAACCTCACACTCATCAAGCGCCGCCCTGGTGGCGCTAAGGAAGGAGCGCCCAGTCAAGAAGCCGCAGCAGGATGCACAACCAGCAAGCGAAGTGCAGCACACCCCGGGGGAGGCATTTGAAGTCTCGGACGGCGCAGCAGTCGGCATTCCTCCTAAGGCCGCGATTGACCCCGTGGCTATCGAGGCTCCAGAGCAGGGGCCTCATGAGGCCAAAAGGGACCTGTTCCCTTGCGAAGAACAAGATTCTGCTGATGCCTCCCCCCTCATCGAGCACCCCGTCTACTTCGTCGACACAATACTGAGGGAGGCCCGGGCACGCTACCCCATGCCACAGAAGCTCTTGCTCGCACTTCTAGTCGCCTCCAGGAAGCTACGCCACTACTTTCAAGACCACCCCATCAAAGTTGTCTCAGCGTGCCCGCTAGAGAGGGTGCTCCGGAGCCCGGACGCAGCCGGGCGAGTTGCTGAATGGAACATTGAGCTTAAAGCATTTGATCTCGAGTTCAGTACCTCCAGGGTCATCAAGGGCGCGGCCCTCGCTGACTTCATGGTCGAGTGGACCGACACCCCAGACCACAGAGTAAGCGAGGACTGCTCCCTCTTGCCAGGAGATGAAGAGCCGGGCGGACGGATCATGTACTTCGACGGGGCGTTTGCTCGACAAGGCGCAGGAGCAGGGGACATCCTCATCTCGCCCACGAAGGACAAGCTTTGCTATGCAGTACAACTCTGCTTTCAGCGGGGCGATAAGGTCTCCAACAACATCACAGAATTCGAAGGCTTGCTCACCGGGCTTAGGGCCGCGGCTGCGCTAGGGGTAAAGCGCCTCACCATCAAGGGCGACTCTCAGCTTCTCGTCAATTTCTTCAACAAGGAGTACACGCCTAAGGACGAGCACATGGAGGCGTACCTAGAAGAGGTGCGCAAAATGGAGAAGCAGTTCATGGGCATGGACCTGCAGCATGTGTCGCGCGAGATGAACAAGGAAGCAGACGACATTGCCAAAAGAGCCTCTCGCAGGCTCCCTCAGGAGCCAGGGGTGTTTGAGGAGCGGCTCTTCAAGGCATCTGCGGTCCCGCACGTCACGACTCCAGCACCACCTTAGAAGGACTTGCCAAAAGCGTCTGAGACGGGTGCTCCAGCCTACGGTCACCCCTCAGGAGCCCGCTTGCTGCTTGCGCTCGAGCCTCAGGAGGGGAGCTGGACAGAAGAGTTCAAGGCGTACTTGCTTCAAGGGACCCTGCCAGAGAAGGAAGAGAACTCTGAGCGCGTGGCCCATCAGGCCACCGCGTACTGTATCCATGATGGTGAGTTATATTGCAGGAGGCCAAATGACATTTCATTGCGGTGCATCTCCAGGGAATAGGGGCTTGAGCTGCTGGCGGACATCCATGGTGGGGACTGCGGGCATCACTCCTTGTCCCGCACCCTGGTGGGCAAGGTGTTCCGCAGTGACTTCTACTGGCCCACTGCGCTCAACGACGCTACTGAGCTGGTGCGCTCTTGTGAAGCATGTCAGTTCCACACCAAGCAGATCCATCAGCCCGTGCAGGGCCTCCAGATGATCCCGCTCACGTGGCCATTTGCGGTATGGGGCTGGACATCTTGGGGCCATTCCCTCGGGCGCCAGCGGGCTACCGATACCTCTACGTCGCCATCAACAAGTTCACCAAGTGGGCGGAGGTAGAAGTCGTGTGCACCATCCCAGCAGGATCAGCCGTCAAGTTCATCAAGGGAATCATGAGTCGATTCGGGGTCCCCAATTGCATCATCATCGACAATGGCTCGCAGTTCACCAGCAATCTTTTCAAAACATATTGTGCTAACCTTGGAACGCAGATCTGCTACACCTCGGTAGCACACCCACGGAGCAATGGACAGGCTGAGAGGGCCAATGCGGAGGTCCTGAGGGGCCTCAAGACCCGCACTTTCAAGAAGAAGCTCGAGGCCTGTGACAGGGGCTGGCTCGACGAGCTGCAGTCCGTGTTGTGGTCCATCCGCATCATCGCGACCAAGCCAACAAGAGAAACACCCTTCTTCCTCGTCTACGGAGCAGAAGCGGTTCTCCCTCATGAGGTCAAGCATCGCTCCATGCGGGTCCTGGCATTCGACGAAACGCAGCAGGACACCATGCGGAGGATGGATCTCGTGCTGGGGGAGGATCGCTGCCGTCAAGCCTCGCTCCGGGCAGCGAGGTACCAGCAGGCGCTACATCGGTACCACTTCTGCAGCGTCTGCTCCAGGACGTTAGAGGTGGGCGATCTCGTCCTGAGGCGGGTGCTCTCCAGGGAGGGGCTGCATAAGCTCTCTCCCATGTGGGAGGGCCTGTTTAGGGTTGCTAGTGTCTCTAGGCCTGGCACCGCGTGCCTGGAGACACAGACGGGGTCCCCATCCAGAACGCCTGGAACATCCAGCATCTTCAGAAGTTCTACCCCTGAAGAAAGGCTCCGGCATGTGAAGCAAGGCTCCAGACTGTGAAGGTCTCCGCTCGTGACACTCTCACATAATAATGAGTGGGGTTGTACATGCTCCGGAGTCTCCTGAGAGTCGCCCTGGGGCCTCATGGGGGCTCCCTCCCACGTCCTAGTGGCAGCACTTAGCTCCGCGCTAGTGAGAAGACTAGATTAGGTGCCGAACGCGACTGTTCATTTGCTTTCTGAAGTTGCTTGTAGTTTTCTTAGTAGTCTTTCAATAGATTTGGTATTCTCGAATGCTGGTTCCTCAAGTTGTGTTTTCTCCTAAGTTGTTTTGGCCTAAGGACGCGAGGGATGTGGCAGTCACCTGCCACTTCTCCTCGCGCTCCTCGCGCGTGGGGCTAGGTAGGTGTGTGCGCCCAGGGCCTACCTTTGCGCGCACGCACCGCGCCGAACCCTGTTATTTCGGCTTCATCCTCATGAGGAGCCCTCGATCGAGTCTGCTGGCACCAACACTCCTCATGTCCGTGCCTCCCCGGGCAACGCGACGCGGTGCATCAGGTCCAAACCACCCTATGGCAGGGGGCTTGTGTAAGGGGGAACAAGTCGCTCAACAAATTTTCTTTTCCTCCAAGGGACAGCTCTGCCCTGCCGCGGCTCCTGAGGGCACAGGGTGTATGCCCTGGGGGGCTGTCAAGTACCTAAGGATAGGTTCTCATGAGGCGGAGGACGACTGCACGTATCAAGCTAAGCCTTCCTACCTTAACCCGCTCAAATTACAAACACTACAACACAGCATCAAGGACGACAATCATAACATAAAAGGGCATAACAGCAACAGTTCATTACATGCCCTCGCAGGGTACATTCTTCTTTTTTTGATTTGCAGGAGAAAGGAAAAGCTAAACAAAGAGGGCCCAAAGGCGTGCAAGCTTGGCACCAGCGCTGCATCCTCAAGCAGCGCCTCAAGGTAGCTCGGCGCCCCACCAGTTCTCCCACAGGAGATCTGGGGTCATCGGCCTTGAGTCCAAGTTCGCCGGCCCCCAGCTTCGGGTCGGGCTCCTCTTCGGCTTCACTGGAGCGCTGCGACGGGACGAGCCACCGGCGTCCTCGACACGAGCACGACAATGCGGGGGCCGATCATAGCCACCGCTGCTCGAGCTCTCGTCCGAGGAAGAGCTGCCGCCACGGGAGGAGGAGCGTGCGTCGTCAAGGCCAAGTTCGCCATCGCCACCATCGTCATTGTTGATGTTCTCCGGGCAGCACCCCACGTGGTGGTCGTCCCCCCTGAACACCCTCACGTAGAGGGGCGCAGGCCATCGTACTTGAAGTGGAGGGTGCACCTTCCGCCCAGGCCACGCGTGCGGGCGAAAGTCTGCCAGCCACGGGCCAGCACCATGTTGCTAGAGGCAGAAACTTCGGTGCTGACCCACCAGGCTCTGCTGCAGCACCCATCAGCCTGCAGCCAGAGGCCAGCAAGCCCCGAAGAAGGAAGCTCGCCGGAGAAGAAGCAAGGGAGCCGGAGCGAGGTGCCAGCCGGGCTCTCCGACCACACCACGAACTCGGTAAGCACCTCCAGCGAAGAAAAGCATGGCCGAGGCGGGCGCACGATCACGGCGTGCCTCCCTTCGTCATGGGGGCTGCTCCAGGGCCGGTAGCCCCCGCCACGGGAAGAGGTGCCATCGCGGGCGCCCGGAGCAACGCTGCCTTTGGGGGGTGCGCGCCCGCGCCCCCTGGATGCTGCCGGAGGGACCGCAGGGTGCTTGTGGGGACAGCCACGGCCCCTCTTGGGAGGAGGAGAGGCTGGCCCCTCCTTGGAGGCCTTCCCTTTCTCGGCCGCTGAAATCCTCTTCGGCGATGCCATGGGAGCAAGGCGGAGAGGAAAGAAGCGGGCGGGAGCAAGACGAAGGAAAGATGAACGGGAGGCTCTGCCTCTCCCTCACATTTATAGCGAAGGGAGGCCAACCGCCGGCCTCCACGACCTCGCGCCATCATGACCTTCTGCATGCCGCATCGACCAGTCAAGTCGAGCAGTTGCCGAGGCAGCATGGGGAAGCGGAGTCGCCCACGTCTAATCAATCTCCACGCGTCATCAAGGCCGCAGGCGGTTAGGGCCCACGGTGCTCCGCACTTGCCCTTTGGCTTCGCCTAGAAGCCAAGTCCGAGCGCACCTTGGGCCCAGGGGCTACTGTCGGCGTCCTGGACTTGGGGGTATCCAGTCCTGCCAGCCTACGACCCATCACGTGGCTTCATTGACGGCCCAGTACGGCCCAGCTTCAACACCAACACAGCAAGACACTCACGAGGGGCCAAGCTTCGCGAGGCGGACGACGCCAAGACCCTCGAAGGAGTTAGCCTCCTCAAGAGAGTTCCTGAGGGGCGGAGAGTTCTATGCAACTACCTCATGAGGCTCAGCTGACGTGAGCCATGACGACCAAGGCCAGGCAGGCGTCAGGCGGGCGTAGAGCGCAGGTTTCCTCTTTCATGCAAGGGAGGCAAGCCATAGGCGCGGAGTCCCGAGGAATCAGCCAAAGGTTTCCATTCTGCTGCAACAAGACCAAGACCGCCAGGACGGCAGGACGGAGGTCATCACCGAGCCCACCGCACTGTCACGACCAGAGGATTTTCGCAGACGAAGACTACTTTTATCAGGATAGACTATACTACTTGTCCCCTTTCAAATCCCGTTGTTGTGGAATCCCTTCCCGCTCGTATTTGGGAAGAGGACCAAGGCCACTATATATAGGACTTAGTTACCACCATAGGGGGGATCCATTCTGACCCAAGCACTGCACCAGCTCAAGAACACCTCACCTCCTGAGGCTTGTTCATCCTTTGTACTAGTTCATCCATAGCCCCACGATGCAATCCACCACACCACACTAGATTAGGGTATTATACCACAACGGTGGCCCAAACCAGTATAAATCTCTGTGTCTTTGTGTCTCTGTGAGCTCTACGTGCTAGGCTAGGGAGGATCGCGAGTAGGCAGTCTGGGCAGGTTGAGATCTCCGCACGCACCCCAGAGTTCGAACCTCTCAAGGGTTGCCGGATCCCTAAATCCGACACTATCAAACGTCACAATGTAAATGTGTGATTATAAAGATGCTCTATAGGTGTCTTCGGAGGTGTTTGTTGGGTTGGCATAGATCGAGATTAGGATTTGTCACTCCGAGTATCGGAGAGGTATCTCTAGAACCTCTCGGTAATGCACATCATAATAAGCCTTGCAAGCAATGTGACTAATGAGTTAGTTACGGGACGATGTATTACGGAACGAGTAAAGAGACTTGCCGGTAACGAGATTGAACTAGGTATGAAGATACCGACGATCAAATCTTGGGCAAGTAACATACCGATGACAAAGGGAATACTGTATGTTGTCATAACGGTTCGACCAATAAAGATCTTCGTATAATATGTAGGAGCCAATATGGGCATCCAGGTTCCACTATTGGTTATTGACCAGAGAGGTGTCTCGATCATGTCTACATAGTTCTCGAACCCGTAGGGTTCGCACGCTTAACGTTCGTTGACGATATAGTATTATATGAGTTATGTATGTTGGTAACCGTATGTTGTTCGTAGTCCCGAATGTGAGCACAGACATGACGAGGAACTCCGAAATGGTCCGAAGATAAAGATTGATATATGGGATAATAGTGTTTGATCTCCGGAAGGGTTCTGGAATTCACTGGAAGGGGTTCCGGATGTTCCTGAAATGTTTGGGTACGAGAACACTTTATTTGGGCCAAAAGGGAAAGCCCACAAGGTTTTTGGAAAGCGCAAAAGGAAGTTTTGTGGAGTCCAGGGGCCAGACGCCAAGGACCCTGGCGTCTGGCCCTGGAGTCCGAGAAGGACTCTTGCCTTTCGGGTGAAACTGACTTTGTGGAGGCTTTTACTCAGAGTTTTGACCCCAAGGCTCAACATATAAATAGAGGGGCAGGGCTAGCACCCAAGACAGATCAACAAACACCAAGCCGTGTGCCGGCAATCCCGTCCCCTCTTGTTTATCCTCCATCATAGTTTCCGTAGTGCTTAGGTGAAGCCCTGCGGAGATTATTCTTCACCAACACCGTCACCATGCTGTCGTGCTGCCGGAACTCATCTACTACTTCGCCCGTTGACGGTGTCCTGGACTAGGGGGTACTCACCACGTCGTCTCCCGATCAGTTGGATTGGGCCAAGGACCCCCCATGGCCGTATACTCATGGGCCAGTTCGGACTACCCCTGCCGCATACAAGGAAGACTCCACAAGACTTGGCGCCCAAGACAAGGACTCTCCTAAACCCTAGGCCTTCGGTGTCTTATATAAACAGAGGCCAGGCTAGTCAATAGACAATCTCTCATATTCATTACTATCATCTCGTGGTAGATACATGTACTCTGTACTACACCCCATATGAATACAATCAAAAGCAGGACGTAGGGTTTCACCTCCATCAAGAGGGCCCGAACCTGGGTAAAATCCCATGTCCATGTTACCATCGCTCCAAGACGCCTAGCTTAGGACCCCTACTACGAGATACGCCGGATATTGAACCGACATTGGTGCTTTCATTGAGAGCCTGCTGGGCGATCGCCGCGGATCGATGTGATGATCAGGTGATATTTTTTCAGTTAGATCTGTTTCAAGTAATGTGCTTTGTTCTACAAATTATTGTCGTTGCGTCAGATTATTTTGTTTACAGTACTATATTAAGATCACGAAGTTTTTAATCGGCCATGGAATTGTCCGTCGTCGGGTGATACAGATCCAAACCCCGCTGCCCTCATGTACCGCGGGAAATCGTGAGAAGCTTGCACTTAGAGGCAGCAGCCGGAGAAGGAACTACTCCGTGTGTTAGGGCAGAATCGCCGCATAGGCACAACTAGAGCCACGCGGAGCCGGGATTGATCATGGACGAACAGCGGCCGCCGGAGATTCGTTTTCCTCTCTTTTAAATTCAGCACATGATTACTTCTTGCCTCCTATTCCTACTCCTATATTATATTATCCTCAAGGCATGCACAGACCAAAGGGAGTACTACTAATGCGGCTACGTGTCAGTGTCAGTCTTGCAGCCTTGCTTTTTAGGTCCGATTGAGGAATAGTGCAGACTACCTTTGCACTAACGTTTGATGTTTGTTCGCGTCTCCGGATTTTCATGTGTGCTGACGAATGTCGCATCTACAGTTGAATCTGACCTATAAAATATATTACTCCACTGCCCAGTGCTATCTCTTCAAATTACTTTTGATGCATAGTATTTTTTTCTCAAAAATTATTGTTGTAGGATTGGAGCTTTATTCCACAGGCTCGTCCAAGATCGGTTTTGCTTAGTGTACAGCTACAAGTCCCAAGGTTGCTGCCGCTCCTGTTCTACCAAACGCCGGGTGCCATTAGATTAGTCCGGCCTAGTAGTAAACTAGACTGGTTTTCGTTTCTTCTGAACTCACAGGAGAAGATCAATCACGCCCGCCAGCGAAATCTAGTTTTCCAAAACTAGCATTATTATTCTTCGTACACATTACTATTGCTTCACGAGAACGTCCATGCCATATTTTTCCTTGACGGAAGTGCTTTGCTAGATTGCTCTAAAATATTTTTCTGGGGCTTTCACTGTGTCACTTTTTGCTGGAAAATTTCAAGCGGTCACACGAGTGTATGGCATCTGCAGTCTATCTAGCCCCAACTATGCTGCAAGTTCAAGCCGTCCTCTTCGCCCGTTGTCGGGCAGACACCTCTCCACACCTCGCAACAATGACATCATCGAGCCGAGCTTGTCAGCTAAGCAATTAACTTACACCGCGCATGACCTGGTGCAACGATGCCCATTGAGGCCGAAGAGAGTTTGGCTCGGCGCCAGCACAGGGAGATTTGACTTCCTGTTTTCCTTTCTCCCTCTATATTATTTAATTAAGCAGGTAATCGACTTCGACTGCATCACGCAATCACTTCGGCATAAATCAACTCACGTGATCACCTTGTTGGTCGAACTGCCATACCAACATGTTCGGTTGCCCCGGGGACTTCGACATCACTCAGAGAGCTCTACCTCGTTGAGTGTTCGGCACACGGGCCATATTTCTTTTATTACTCACTTTGCATAAATTATTTATTATGCAACATTTTTTTAATTTATTATTATTACTATTATCTTCAGCTTGCACTATTTTCTGTGCATAGGTAAATGATCCGGGTCAGGCAGCATTGTCACCTCGGTGTAACATACCACATCACCTCGGCTGGACGGGGGGCTTCACCAACACTTCATTCACCCACGCCGGGGGCTTCGGCGTCACTCTGCCGGCCTGCATTGGCCATGCTATGTCACCACTTTGGAGGGCCGAGCTCTTCGCTCCACCACCTCGGGACCGGCTTGGGGGCTGGGACTTTGTCCCGCATCAAGCTCGGACCGCGTCATCAATTCCGAACACACTAACCAGCTAAGTCGCTTCCATGCTCCAAAACTTTCAGTTTTAAATTTTGTTCAGTCCGACCAAGCATTATACTTTTTTGGCAAAAAGTTGTTTGTGAAAAACTCCTTGTCCAAACTTTGTTTGTGACACACAAATTCAAATACCCCGTTTACTTGGGGGCTTCCTTTCTGAAGTCTTTCCGCTTGAAAATGATTATATTTGTAGGGCTTTGTTCCTTGTTCATGTATTATGCCACAATATGCACCATATTGACTTAAGTGTTCTGCAAGCTGGGTTGCCTTGCTCCTGTGTTTACCCCTACGTTCCCGATTGTTCGGCTAGGGAGTAAAGGGAGCACCTCTGCGATTGTCACGACCGGGTCCTCCGAGCTCTGACCTCAGACTAGGTGAAGCCGAAAGCTCGCGCTCTTATTGTTTTCAATTATGGTCGGCACACAACGGAACTCATGAGTATAAAAAATCTATTGCACAAGTCTCATAAGTAACAATGAGCAACCGAAGAAAGGTATCGGTGGGGGTACTATTTTCTTCGAAGATGCTTCTTACACTGTCAGTCATATAGCATAAGTTCCCTGAGCGTGCTTTGTGTGTTACAGCCTTATGGCCTGATTGTCTGGTTATCAGAAACACCATCGATATTCTCGACAGGTGGAGTACATAACACTCTTTGGCCCTTGGCCGAAGAGGGAGAAGCCGACGGTCGGTTAAGACGCGTTTAAAGTTTGGGTGAACACATATATGATATAAGTACTTCGATACATACAATCATTATACATAAAATTCTTTTACCCAAGTCACTCGGGGGCTCTTAAATTTATGTGAGTTGTTTTATAATAAGTGTTCTTCTTCTTAGTCATTGCAAAGTCTTTTTTCTATCACTCCTTTTTTCGACGCGAGTGTGTGGTCAATAGCCAGGGAGCCTAATTTCTCTTTCAAAGCCGCTAAAGTTTGCTAAACTGGCCTAATGAGAAGTACTCCACCTTCGGGATAGGAGGTTGAAGCCGTAGACTGACCCGCTTGAAGTCTTGAGATAGGGTGTGTCATGTTAAAGCACGACAGAAGCACAATTTTTTTCTAAGACCACTTTTCTAATTGGCACCGAACAATTGATCTAGTTCGAACGTCGAGTTTTTACTGACGTTTTTTGGTTTTCCAATCCTGTGGCACTTTTCAACTATTTGTGTGTTTTCCCCATAAGTCTCGCAGTGCAACGCCGGACACCTTTAGAGATTCGGCAAAAATTCTCGGATATTGCTATATATGCATCAGTTTCGAATTGTGTCTTCGGTCAATAGTTGGGTTTCCCGGCTCCTGTGCTTGCCTCCTACATGCCACTTTGTTTGTCTAGGTGTGCAAAGGGAGAACCACTGCGATTGTGCTTCCAGCTCGCATGGTTCAGCACCTCAGTGGAGAAAACTGAAAACTGACTGTCACAATAAGCGTAAACTGGTCAGCGGTCCGATGACTGTATTAAATGACGGGCCGTTCATAACATTGGACGAAGTGTTTACGGCTTGACCTCGGCTGTCGCCGAACACTAACCGGGGGGCTACTTGCTGGCCTCCCAACTTTAAGCTCCTATGACTAAGTGAAAGTTATAAAGCCCGCATATCTGATTGCCTCATTTCTGCCAACACAACCGCCTTCGGGCACCGAGACGTCGGCTAAGGGTTGTTTTGTTATTTCGGAAACACCCTGAGTAGCATCTACAAGGGGGTAGAAGCCGACGATAGGCCACTTTCAGATTATAAACGGTCGCAACGAAAGTAAAAAAATTTGGGTTCATTTAGACCATAGAGTTTGGAAGCTTTCCCCGAACTAAATCCTCAGTATTTTCCCCCCACGTTGATCGGGGCTGAGGTTTCCTGATCATGCTTAGCATGACAGCCCAAAGAAAGGAACCAATAGCGGGACTATTTTCTTTGGATGATGTTTCTTATGTTAAACAATAAATATAACATGTCTCTCTGCGTATCTTTGTTTATAAAACCGTATGGCCGGATTGCCTTGTTTGCCGTAAATCTTTGTCCTCATAAAGGCTTTATAAAGTAGGACAAACACTCCTCGACTGCTGGCCGAGGAGGTTGAAGCCGATGGTCGGTCAACAAAGTTTTGTACAATGCGGATCCGAGCATTAATGACGTAAAGTACTTGGATATATAGAGTCATTACATATAATTTGTGATTTTACTATGGATATCGATCCTTAATCCGGCCTCCTGTGCCCGCATTAAGGCTCGGGGGCTACTGGGCTTCGGGCTTATTATTTGCAAATATTAAAGGGGTACATCGATCCCCCGATCTGGTGTTGCTACCCGACCAGTGTCTTGGGGGCTACTGCATTGACAATCCAATGCAGAAAATTTGAAGTGCAATATAGTTTTCGAGGAGATTATTATCCTCAGGTTGGTCGGCCGCACCCAACCTGAGTCTCGAGGACTTTGCACACCGCATTTCTATTCCTGAGTATGCTGCCGAGCTGGGAATTGATCCTCAGGCTGATTTTATGAATCGACCTGAGTCTCAGGGGCTACTAGGGTCAGCGGTTTGATTTTTTTCTTTCAGGTGCATCCCGGATATTAGGCTAACACGCACCTTGAGGGCTACTGGCTATAAATCTCATCAGAGATTACATTACACAATTCGGAATTAAATTCATAAAAATCAGCCCATGGCCAAGGTGGTGCACCACCTCGGAAGTAGCCCGGCATAAAGCTCGGGTGCCAGTGGCTGGCTCCATAGAGGGCATTTCTGGCATTAAGCTCGGCTAAACTCCTGCGACCTTTTTGAACCAAGGTGATCTATGACACCTCGGATACAGTTCAGCGTTGGAGCTCGTACATAGTCCGACGTTGGAGCTTGACATAGTCCGGCGTTTGAGCTAGGATACAGTCTGGTGTTGGAGCTCGGAAGCGGTCCGACATTGCTGCTCGGCTGCAAAAGATATCTCGAATGCAGTCCAACGTTGGAGCTCGGAGGCAAGAAGATACCGCCCCACGGGAACAACTTCAAACCCAAGGTGTGGCGTGAAAAATAACAAGGCATTGATAAAGGCCGATAACTTAAAGGGGCTCCTCAGATACCCGACGTATAAACTCTTCGGATCCACTTCAGAAATCCTCAAGATCGAAGATGAGAAGATTTATTGAACCAGTTTTCAAGACCGACGAACGAAGATGAAGAACAGTTCGGAAGAATCGAGGAGCGTCCCCAACTTGAAGACCGGTTCAGGGGGCTACTGACGGTGTCCTGGACTAGGGGGTACTCACCACATCGTCTCCCAATCAGTTGGATTGGGACGAGGACCCCCATGGCCGTATACTCATGGGCCAGTTCGGACTACCCCTGCCGCATACAAGGAAGACTCCACAAGACTTGGTGCCCAAGACAAGGACTCTCCTAAACCCTAAGCCTCCGGTGTCTTATATAAACCGAGGTCAGGCTAGTCAATAGACAATCTCTCATATTCATTACTATCATCTCGTGGTAGATACATGTACTCTGTACTACACCCCATATGAATACAATCAAAAGCAGGACGTAGGGTTTCACCTCCATCAAGAGGGCCCGAACCAGGGTAAAATACCGTGTCCATGTTACCATCGCTCCAAGACGCCTAGCTTAGGACCCCTACTACAAGATACGTCGGATAATGAACCGACACCCGTCTTGCTGGATCAAGAAGGCGAGGACGTCATTGAGCTGAACGTGTGCTGAACGCGGAGGTGTCATACATTCGGTACTTGATCGGGACGGATCGTGAAGGTGTACGACTACATCAACCGCGTCGATAAACGCTTCCGCTTTGCGATCTTCAAGGGTATGAAGATACACTCCCCCTCTCATTGCTATGCATCTCCTAGATAGATCTTGCGTGATCGTATGAATTTTTTGGAAATTGCATGCTACGTTTCCCAACAGCCTCCACCGGTCACTGTTCATCCACGGGCTGCTGTTCATCCAGCCTCCACCAGCTACTGTTCAACCAGCCTCCACGAGGTCCTATTTATCCACCCCAACCGGCTGGGTGTGTGGCGACCTCCTCGGGGTCCTGTTCATACAGTGGCAACCGCCTACTGCCACGGGGTCATGTTCATCCAGTGGCAACCGCCTACACACGGCGGGGGTCCTGTTCATCCAACCCCACCGGGAACTGTTCATCCACAACCAACCAACCGTCTGTATTCACCACATCTTGACTCATTTTATGCATCATGCGTGCGGCAACAACAGGCACTGTTCATCCAGAGGCAACCCAACCGGCTAGCTACGTCTCATATGGTGGTTCGATCGGCTTTAGTAAGCAGCATCAGCGATCGACCGGGTTCAGTTAGCAGCGAAGGAGTAGGTCAGGTTCAGTTAGCAACAAAGGGATCGATTGATCGGTTTCAGTACGTAGCAGTGCACTCGCTCGGGTTCAGTAAGCGAACGCCTCTTGCTTGGGTCTAGTTATAGCGACACGGCTTGCACCATGCGCGCGTACGAGAGAGAAATGCGCAAACCACACTACATCGCTCGGCCACGACCACCCACTGTAACCGCGAACTCCACGAAAATTTTCTGGCCCTCACTTCTACCACAACCTTTTATGTCATGGACGTCCCAAAGAATGTCATGCAGGTGCGTCCCCGGCCCGCCCAGGATGAAATTCCCATTTTCTGTCATGATTTCTATCATAGAAGTAGGAGCCCACCACATCTATGATGATACATGTTTTTGTCATAATTATCATAATAGAAGTGTCATAACCATGACATAATTTTCATTCGATCCATAATTTCACGGATGTGCCTTTTTTATAGTGAGATGCAATGTTAATAAAAATACCTATTCGGGGAGGAGCGTTGTGCTCTGTTCTTGGTGGGGCCTCCTGTTGAGGAACACCCGACGTAGCAATCGAAGGGCCTCCTCGAGTCGTATCGCTATGAGGGCGCTTAGAGCGTCGGCCCTTTGGAAGAGGGGTCAGGGTGCTCGGCATAGAAATTCCCTTCTTGGATAAAACAGGGAAAGGTTTTATCGAGGAAGATGGTCGTATCCCCCGCAGGTCCGGAGTGATGGCAACTTTGGAGCCGTCAAGGCCCTCCAGGAAGAATGTCCCTTCCTCATGTATTATGGATAGCTCCTCGTCTTGTTCATCTTAGGTACTAACCCCCGCCCAAGCAGCTGACCTGCCCACTCACTTGGACCATTGCCACATCGATCGGGGGGGGGGGGCACCATGGTGTGAAATTTTGCAAATGAGTCATTTATATGTGTTTCCTTCCCAACAATGCTCCATTCGCTTTCCTGGCACAACATGTGTTGTGACCGACACGCCCACCCCCAATGTGGCCGTGAGCTGCAAGATGGCCTGCCCGAGAGGTCCGACACAGAGGACGCCATCGATGCTACCTTCCTCGTCAACCCCCTCCCCCTCTCTTGTCTTAGATATGTTTGTGAATGTTGTTGTTCGGGCATGAGCACAACCTCATCAAGCTGGTCATCGGTTAACCTGGTGGGTCCCTTGGGTCAATGTGGCAACGACACGTCTGCAGATCAACGGTGGTCATGCGAGCTTAGGACCTGAGATGAATAACTTACATAGTTTTGAGACCTAAAACTACATTTTAAAAGTTACTAGCACAAATGCCCGTGCATTGCAACGGGAAACTCATGCACAGACCTAACGAGTCATCTTCGTTGCAATTTCTCCCATGGCATCATGATGGTGGTCAATTGCCCACCTATTACAACAAATGACATCAATCCCAAGGCGGCGAGCTTGGCCATCACACTCTACTATGCCGATTTCACAAACCTCCCCACACCGGCTTGTAGTTTCTTGCGCGTCACATACATCTTCATGTGCTTCAACACAAATGTCTTAACAAATCAGCCGATGCATTTCCTTCTCAGCGCACACATAATAAATTTTAATGCAAATTAAGTTAAGTCAGGAGGACATCAATTATTTGAGTCAACACAAACTACATACACTTCACTGTCGACGCCGTCCTCCTTCTTCATCTCTAGCATGAACTTAGGTATGTTTCCGGCAGCGAACTATGGCGTGCTCTCCCGCCATGGCCATCTAATCATAGTTTAAAAAACGAACGAGCGACTCACCGGTTGTACCGCCGTCTCATCGGTTCATTCGTGACAAAAAAGAGAATATTTAAGTTATTCAAAATTAACCTTAGATCAAATGAGTACACATAATATTGGATGTAATCCATCGAAAATCACAAAATGTTTATGGCCTAGTTGGTTATTGGTCCTTTAGAGTCCATGGGCTCAAGGACAACGGTTTCATCACAATTTGACGAACCAATTTACAAATTGTAAGGGCATATTTATCCCATAGTTGTTTTGGTGATTGATGACAATGCTTTTGCGGACTAATCGTGTGCGTTAAGTTCTTTCAGAGAATCATCCATTGGCACGAGACGATTTCCTCCCCTCGGTGTTTTTATTCAAGACGGTGTAGCTCCTGCGTTTCGTTGTTGGTGGACTAGTTTCATAGGAGTCACCGTACTATTAAGAGGGGATCCGCTTTGGTAAGACTAGGGTGGAATCAACACGTACACATCCTTATCACACCCGTCGTCTTCCTTTCGCATCTTTGGAGCTGCACTTCTCTTCCGTACCTGCTTCGCCCTGTGCCAGCGGTAGTACCGCGGTCTACAGCGGTAGTACCGCCGAAGCCCCCCCAGCGGTAGTACCGCTCCACGAAGCGGTAGTACCGCTCTAAGCGTTAGTACCGCTCGCGGGCTTCGGCCGTAGTACCGCGTAGTACCGCGCCTACTGCCGCCTCGATTCGAGACGGTGTTTTCTCATGTCGGGTTTTGCGGCACTAGAAGCGGCAGTAGAAGTGGTAGTACCGCTCCGAGCGGTAGTACCGCTCCGAGCGGTAGTACCGCTCTACTCCTGCGGTAGTACCGCTCTAGGGCCAGTGGCCTGACTTCCTCTTCAGCGCGGTAGTACCGCTAGGTAGGGAGCGGTAGTACCGCTCTCAGCGTTAGTACCGCCCTACCCTAGCGGTAGTACCGCCCTGTGCGGGGCTGCTCAGTGGGGTAACGGTTGGATGTGTTCCCCCACTATATAAAGGGGTCTTCTTCCTCCTAGTTGACTCACCTCTTTCCCCCAAAGCTCCATTGTTGCTCAAAGCTCCATTTTCGCCCGATCTCTCTCCCTAGCCAATCAAACTTGTTGATTTGCTCGGGATTGGTTGAGAGGGCCCAGATCTACACTTCCACCAAGAGAAATTTGATTCCCCCCACTTATCCCTTGCGGATCTTGTTGCTCTTGGGTGTTGAGCACCCTACACGGTTGAGGTCACCTCGAAGCCATACTCCATTGTGGTGAAGCTTCGTGTTGTTGTTGTTGTTGTTGTTGGGAGCCTCCGATTGTTGTGGAGATTGCCCCAACCTTGCGTGTAAAGGTTCGGTCGCCGCCTTCAAGGGCACCAATAGTGGAATCACGACATCTCGCATTGTGTGAGGGCGTGAGGAGAATACGGTGGCCCTAGTGGCTTCTTGGGGTGCATTGTGCCTCCACACCGCTCTAACGGAGATGTAAGGAACTCCAGTAACACATCCTCGTCTCCACCGGCTCCACTCTTGGTTATTTCGTGCCTTTACCTTTGCAAGCCTACTTGTTGTTACATCCTTGCTTGCTTGTGTGCTAGTTGTTATTGCATCATATAGGTTGCTCACCTAGTTGCACATCTAGACAACCTAATTTGTTGCAAAGTTTAATTTGGTAAAGAAAAGCTTAAAAATTGATAGTTGCCTATTCACCCCCCCTCTAGTCAACCATATCGATCCTTTCAATTGGTATCAGAGCCTCATCTCTTTATTAAGGACTTTGCCATCCGAAGAGTATGGTTGACGTCAACGACGGTCCGGAGGAACACTCCGGTGTGAATCCCATCTCGTCTTCGGCCGAAGGGGGAACCTCGGTCTCTCGTGAGGAATTCAATGTGGCTTTAGACACATTGAAAACCTCCATGACGGCCGAGGTTAAAAGCATGTTTACTGAATTCCTAGAGGGACTCAAACTATCTACCTTGCCGATGAAAGTGGGTGATCCCACTAACAAGGTGACAGATGCTAACCCCGACAAGGGGGAAGCTAATAGTGGAAAGAGTCCGTCTACTAGTGGTAGAAATGGCACCGGCATCTATGCCCATGTGGAACCCCCGGTGTATAAAGGACCGATCCCCTCTACGCATTTGAATCATGCCGGTCCTCCTCCTAAATATGTGAAAAATGAAGATTTTGATTCTTGGGTCTATCGCTTCAAGCGTCATTTAAAACATGTGAATACTAACCTTTGGAGAATTATTGAAGAAGGTTTCTATCCTCATGATCCAAGCAACTTCACCCCTCGAGAAGAAGTGGACAACCAATTCAATGAGAGTGCTCTCTTCATCATCCAAGATGCTATCCTTCCCGAAGATCTCCCTCATCTTCGACCTCATGTCATGGCTAAAGAAGCATGGAAGTGTGTCAAGCGTATGTATAGAGGAAGTGCTAGCATTCAACGCTCCAACTATGAAGTGGTGCAATATGAAGCCGATGAGTTTGCAATGAAAGAGGATGAAGAACCTCGTGAGCTCTTTCGAAGAGTGACCAAACTTGCGGTCGCACTCCGAGATCATGGGAGTAAAGACACGGATGACAATTGGATCAAGCGCAAGTTCCTCAAGGCCATGATGCCCTACAACAAGGCCATGTCCTCTTTCATCCGCCAAAGACCGGACTTCCACTCCATGACCTCTGGTGAAGTGTTGGATGAGTTCATTGCAATGAACATCTTGGATAAGACCGTCGACAATGCGGTGCTCCGTTCCCAAAGGGCAAAGAAGCCCAATCTTGCCTTGAAGGCCAAGGTTAGTGTGGAAGAAGAAGAAGAAGAGGAAGATGAGGAGAGCAACCCCGAGGACACAAAGTATGATTATCATGAGCACATGGCTCTTGCCTCAAGACAGTTTTGGAGTAAGAAGACTACAAGACCCAACTTCAACAAGAACAACTCAAGTGGCCTCAAAGGGAAGCAACGAGTTAGAACTTGTTTCAACTGTGGCAATGTCAGTCATTTCGTTGCGGATTGTCCATACGAGAAGCGGGAAGACAATGGTGGCAAGTTCATTCGGAAAGACAAAGCCAAGTCCTTCCCCAACAAGAACAACTTCACCAAGAAGACTCCATCTCGCGGGTTGGTGGTTCAAGAAGAATACCGTGAGGATGACGATGATGATGAAGATGGTGAAACAATGGCCATGGCATCCATTGCCATTGTCTCAACTCCTCGGGTGTCTCTATTCGATGCACCTAACAAGAACATCACCGCCAAGTGCCTCATGGCTAAGGCCACCAACAAGGTAACCCCCAACATCAAAACCACCATTATTCCTAACCCTCCTTCAACGGATGACTTTGATAATGGTAAGGGGTCTAATGAGGAGATCAATGAATTTGAGTCCTTCATGAGTAAGCTCAAGGGCAAATCCAAGAAGCATTTCGTTGCTCTCTTGGAACAACTTGGTGAAGCCAATGACATGATCGAGGCTCATGAAGAAACCATCACTAAGATGGAAAGTCATAGTCGTGACTATGCCGATGAGATATCGGATCTCTCTAATGCTCTTGAGGAAGAGCGTGAGCATCGTTTGGCTCTTGATGAGTCACACAACGATGGTCACGCTAAACTAAAGAAAGATCTTGATCATGCTCTTGTTGTGTCTCGTGTTCTAGCTTCCGAGAAGGCTAAACTTGGGGTTGATCATGTTAGACTCACGGAGGAGTTTGATGTACCTGACAAGGCCCACAAGGTCTTGAAAAGTGCTCATGCCACCCTCAAGGAGTCTCATGCTCAACTCCAAGTTAAGCTAACTAAGGAAAATGCCACATTTCCTCACATGGTCTTAATTGATAATGCAAATGCTACTAACCCATGTTGTGAGCATGTGCATCTTGTGGAGGAAAATGCCAAGTTGAAGGAACAACTCGAGAAAGGTCTTGTGTCATGCATACAAGGCGAGAATAACCTAAATGACCTTTTGAGCAATCAAAAGGAAGTTGTGGGAAAGGAGGGAGTTGGGTTTGCACCCAAGTCCAAGAACAAGAAGAAGAACAAGGAGAAGAAGAACAAGACCAATCGACCTCCTCCGCTCACGCAAACCTTTGTGAAGGAGGGAGAAGGTGCTCCTAAGGAGAAGAAGAACAATGGGAAGAGCGGTGAAGCCAAAGAGCGCAACGCCATCTCTCCCAACAAAGCCGGCGACTTTAACCCCTCTTATGTGTTGTGCCGTGCTAGTGATGGGCATGTTTATGCTAAATTTGTTGGTTCTCCTTATGAGTACATTGAATGGTCTATTTGGGTTCCTAAGACCCTTGTTACTAACATCAAAGGACCCATTACTCAATGGGTACCTAAAACCAAGCATTGATCTCTTGTAGGTGTTTGCTTCCGGTGGGGGATCATGGTTGCTCGACAGTGGAGCAACAAATCATATGACCGGGAGCAAGGACTTGGTGGTGGACGTGCACAATATCCCATCTATGCCCACCAATGTCGAATGGGGTGATGCCTCACATTCTAAGGTATTGGGTCTTGGCAAGGTTGTCATTTCTCATGATTTAATGATCGAGAAAGTCATGCTTGTTGAGTCCCTTGCGTTCAATTTACTTTCCGTTCGTCAACTCGCACTCATGGGTTTTGCCACCTTCTTTGATATTGATACCGTGGCCCTCTTGTGGAGCAAGACTCTTAAAGTAGCCTTTGTTGGGCATGTCGAGAATGGTCTCTATGTGGTTAACTTCTCGGAGCAACCCACTAAGACCGCGACATGCCTAATGGCTAAAGTTGATGTGGGATGGCTTTGGCATCGCCAATTAGCCCACGTCAATATGAGATCTTTGCAAAGTCTTCTCAAGGGGGGCCATGTTCGTGGACTAACAAATGTTAGTTTTGCCAAAGATCGTGCTTGCAGTGCTTGTATCGAAGGAAAGCTTCATGAAAAGGCTCACCCTCCTTCAACCATCATCTACTCGAAGAGACCCTTGGAGATCCTTCACATGGATCTCTTCGGGCCTCCATCTTTTGATAGTCTTGGAGGGAGAAAGTATTGCTTGGTGATTATGGATGATTATTCAAGATACACTTGGGTATACTTCTTCAAGAGGAAGAGTGAGACTCAACAAACCGTCATCGACTTTGCAAATGAAGCGCAATGTCAACACAATGCAAAGATCTTGACAATAAGAAGTGACAACGGCACCGAGTTCAAGAACTACACCTTGGACGAGTTTCTTAGTGATGAAGGGATCAAACACCAATATTCCGCACCATATACCCCTCAACAAAATGGTGTTGTGTAGAGGAAGAACCGGACGTTGATGGATGCGGCAAGGACCATGATGGCGGAGTTCAAGTCTCCATACAACTTCTGGGCCGAAGCCATCAACACAGCTTGTCATGCATCCAATCGGCTCTATCTCCGCAAAGGCTTGAACAAGACTCCGTATGAGATACTCACCAGGAACAAGCCCAATCTCAAGTACTTTCGGATGTTCGGGTGTAAGTGTTTCATTCTCAAGAAAGGTGGTCGTTTGTCTAAATTTGAAGCTAGAGCTCATGAGGGCATATTTGTTGGTTATGCTACAAACTCTCATGCTTGCCGTGTTCTCAACAAGTCCAACGGACTCATTGAGGAGACGTGTAACGTGGAGTTTGACGAAAATAACGGCTCCCAAGTGGAGAAAAGTGGTACTTGTGATGTAGGTGATGAAATTCCTCCCCAAGCCATAAGAAGAATGGGTATTGGTCAAATCCTACCCATTGAGGAACCCCTTGTGGCCGAAGGAGAAGGACAATGCTCTACTCAAGTAGAGCCATCACCTCATCAAGACCCACACGCTTCCGAAGAACAAAGTGAAGGCCCTCAACCTTGTGAACAAGACCAAGGGCAAGATCAACCTCAAGATGGTGGTGAACCTCTAAATGATGCCCAAGGTCAAGTTCTCCCCCTCGAGCAAGTTCAAGATCAAGAGCAAACTCAAGCTCAAGGACAAGCTCAAGATCAAGAACAAGCTCAAGACGGCGCTCAAGATGATCAAGTCAACCCTCCCTCCACATCCGAGGAGGAATTAGAGCGACGTGCCGCGAAGATTGCTTCCAAGCTCACCACTCAAGGCCATCTCATGGAAAATGTATTTGGAAGCCTAAGAAAGGGGGTAAGCACTCGTAGACAATTAGCAAACTATTGTGAACATCACGCGTTTGTCTCTTGTGTTGAACCCCAAAAGGTCTATGAGGCGCTCGAGGACTCGGATTGGCTCAATGCCATGCATGAAGAACTCAACAACTTCGAGTACAACAAAGTTTGGAGATTGGTGCCAAGGCCATCGGGGAACCACAACGTCATTGGAACAAAGTGGATCTTCAAGAACAAGCAAGATGCTCATGGGAACATCATTCGCAACAAGGCAAGATTGGTAGCACAAGGCTACTCCCAAGTCGAGGGTATCGACTACGGTGAAACCTTTGCTCCCATTGCTCGTCTTGAATCCATTCGTTTGTTGATTGCATATGCTTCCCATCACAACTTTAAGTTGCAACAAATGGATGTGAAAAGTGCTTTTCTTAATGGTCCCATTAATGAGTTGGTCTATGTCAAGCAACCCCCCGGGTTCGAGGACCCCTACTTCTCGGATCATGTGTATCAACTCGATAAGGCACTCTATGGCCTTAAACAAGCCCCACGTGTGTGGTATGACCACCTTACCGAGTTGCTACAAGATCGTGGATTTGAAGTAGGACAAATCGATCCCACTCTTTTTACTAAGAAGGTCAAAGGGGAGTTGTTTGTATGCCAACTATATGTTGATGACATTATCTTTGGTTCTCCTAACAAAGCTTTCAATGAGGAATTGCCGCTCTCATGACCTCCAAGTTCAAGATGTCTTCGATGGGAGAGTTGAAGTTCTTCCTTGGTTTTGACATCAAACAAAGAAGAGAAGGAACCTTCATCAACCAAGCCAAATACACTCAAGACATGCTTAAAAGATTCAAGCTAAGTGACGTCAAACCGGCTACTACACCAATGCCTACCAAGTGCCAACTTGACATCGATCCCAATGGTAAAGCGGTGGATCAAAAGGTATATCGTTCCATGATTGGCTCCTTGCTTTACCTTTGTGCATCTAGACCGGATATCATGTTGAGTGTGGGGATGTGTGCACGCTTTCAAGCCGCACCAAAGGAAAGTCACTTTGTGGCGGTCAAGCAAATCTTTCGATATTTGGCTCATACCTCAAACTTTGGCTTATGGTACCCAAGAGGAGCAAACTTCAAGCTTGAAGGCTTCACGGATTCTGAATGGGTGGGAGACAAAGTGGATAGGAAGTCCACTTCCAGAGGATGCCAATTTCTTGGTTGCTCTTTGGTAAGTTGGTCTTCCAAGAAGCAAAGTTGTGTGTCTCTCTCGTCCACCGAAGCGGAGTATGTGGCGGCCGGTAGTTGTTGTGCTCAACTCCTATGGATGAGGCAAACTTTAAAGGAGTATGGTGTCATTTGTGACAAAGTGCCTCTTTGGTGTGATAATGAAAGTGCCATCAAGATTTCTCTCAACCCGGTGCAACACTTCAAGACGAAGCACATTGAGATTCGGTATCACTTCATCCGGGATCACATTAGGCGAGGGGAGATCGAGCTCAAGTATGTCAACACTCATGATAACCTTGCAGATATTTTCACGAAGCCCTTGGATGAAGCAAGATTTCGCGAGTTAAGGCATGAGCTAAATATCATTGATTTGAGCAATGTGACTTGAACCCGTGCACCCCCCACCACACTCAATTTGTTGTCTAGTTTAGGTGTAGGCATGGACATAGGGGGAGTGTTGTTCTCTCAATGAACTCTCCCTCCCCCCATTATGCATAAAACGATCAACTCTTTCACATTAGCCATTTTTATGGTAGTTGTGCTTCAAAGACGAGTTTTGGTCATGGGCCCAAGGATAATTCTTCGCGGTGCCATACCAATTGACTCAAACATAGGTGGCTTCGGCCACCGCCCTCTCTTGAGAGAGGCCTGAGCTCGCTCTTATTTTTGTTGTTTGCTTTGAAGGAGTGGGTTCCGGTTCGTTGTTTCATGTGTGGTGTCTTGTTGGTCTTTCTCTTGTCTTTTCCTTCCGGTTCTTCTCGGTGTGTCTGTTTTTTCTGTTTGTCTAGAAGCATTTTTTTGGTTGCTGGCGGTACTACCGCCGCTGGCGAGCGGTACTACCGCTCCCAGCGGTACTACCGCCCTCCAGCACGGTACTACCGCTGAGAGGCGCGGGCGGGGGTTATATCGGGGCAGGGGGAGTTTCTTCTCCCCCATACCCATTCGCACGCCCCCTCGCCTGTTCCTCTCTCTCTCTCCAGCAACCGGCGCCGCGGGAGGGCTCCGGCGGATCTCCCTCTCCGGGCCGTCCCTCTCCATTCCCTTCGGTGGAGACAATCCCCACCTTGTCCTCTTGCCATGGATGCCGGTATTGCCCCCGTTCTCTTGTTCTTTTTGTCTAGGTTTCCAATCTAGCATCTTAGGGGCAGTAGCGGTTGCATCTTTAGATTTTTGGCCAAATCTAGGCTTGAGTTGGATGGAGAATGCTTCTAGGTAGTTTGGATTAGTGTTTGGTTGGAGTATTTTTTAATTTGGTAGGACGGAAGTACCGGATCTGACCACGGTAGTAGGAAACTGTTGTTTCCCCGCCTCGAGCGGTACTACCGCTCTCCCCGAGCGGTACTACCGCTGTGAGCGGTACTACCGCTCTCTAGAGCGGTACTACCGCTTGGAGCGGTACTACCGCTCTCTAGAGCGGTACTACCGCTTGGAGCGGTACTACCGCTCAAGGGTCACGGTACTACCGCCCTCTACCAGATTCCATCCTACTCCTACCTCTCAGTGATCCTCTTTGTTCGTGTTTGTGGCTTATGCTTGTTCTTTCTGGTTGTTTGCGTGTTTTGTGTGTGTGGTTCCAGGTGATGAGGTTCCTGAGCATCAGGCTCGTCGTGTCAACCCCGGTCGTGCTTCGTCCAAGCGCTACCGCACCACTGAGCCTGCCGGAGGATCTTCTAGTGCTCCACCTCCTCCTCAACTGCAGAAGAAGCCTGGGGTCAAGCCAAAGCAAACCAAAACCGTGCCAGAAATGCCGCCCAAGGAGTTCTGGGCAAGGCGCCGCCGCAACCCGTATGAGGTAGATCAAGATCCCACTTTGGTCAACCGTCCATTCTGGAACAGGTTCCAGTTTGCCATCTATTTTGATGTCCTCAAAGCCAAGAAGAATATCTATGTCAACATGCACTCCATCGACACCGAGCATATGGAGAATGATCCTGACTACTTTGGTGAAGCTCTTCAGATGTGCACTCAGCTGAACATTCTCGGATCATGCAATTCAACAAGGACTATGATGCTGATATTGTGGCCCAATTTTATGCCACGGTTCACCTTGGGACCGATGAGGACAGGACTCTGACTTGGATGACAAATGGCAAGTTGCTGTCAGTCAAGTGGAAAGCTTTCATGCAGTTGATTGGGGTGGAAGATCTTGGACTTGAGTCTGCTGTCGGCTTTCGCCCCCACCGTCGAGCCAATGCCACTCACAAGCAAGCTCTGTGGCCCTACTGCACTCTGAGGATCAACCATGAGACGAAGAAGGAGACCTATGAGCTGCCTGCCTATCTGGACATACTTCACCGTATCTTCAGAGAAACTCTTTTCCCTCGCATCGGGAATCTGGACCAGGTTCACTCTTATCTCGTGGACATGCTTCTCTTCTGTCAGCGGGAGAAGGGGCAGAGCACCGGAGAGTCCTTGGATATCTCTCATGTTATGTGGTCTGAGCTGGTTTCTGCTATCTCCGAGCGCAAGTGCCCGATTTATGGTCCATTCATTATGCTGCTCATTGAGAAGGCCTGGGATCGTGTCTATCCCAAGGTGGTGCTGGAGATTGGAGACTTGGTTTCTCACGATGTCAAGCGTCTGAGGAAGAAGGATAACTGGGGCACTCAGGCCCCTAGGACTGGAGTTCCTTCATCTGCTGCTGCCATGGAGACTGAGGAGGAGTTTGGGGCTGAGGCTGAGGATGAAGATGATGACTACTTGCCTTCTGAGGCAGAGCCTTCTTGGGCTAAGAAGCTCAAGTCTAAGATGAAGAAGTTGTTCTGCATGGAGGCTCACGGTCAGTACATGACTCATGTGGCTGAGAAGAAGGCTCGAGGTCGTCACAAGGAGCTCATGCGTCAGTTGGGTGCTACAGTCAAGAGTGGATCTGAGGACCAGCTTACTGAGGAGGAGGAGTGGATTCAGCAGCACTGCCCGTGGACCGATTCTGAGGCCGAGCACTTCCAGACTGACGACGGTGGTGACGATGATTTCGCTGGGCTCTGATGCGTGTGTCCCTCATTTGCTCTCACCTGGGGCCGTAGCAGCACTCCCTCTCCTTTTTGGTGTCTCGATGCCAAAGGGGGAGAGAGTTTAGGGATTTGCGAGTTGTGTCTTTCATCTCTTATTTGTGTGTCTTGTCTTGTTCGTGTTTTTCCTCGCATCTGCTTTGGTTGGTTTGTCTGTGAGACCTAAGTTCGAGTGAGACTTAAGTACGAGTCATATGGTGTGAGACATATGCTACCTTACCTTTCCAGTATCAGTATCTATGTCTATCTAGCTTATGAGCTGCGTGTTTTTCCTGTTATATCATCTATGCTGCTCTCATACACCATGCTTAGATTGTTGGTCTCTAAAATGTAGGGGGAGCTCTGATCCTAGTATGTGTGCTGTGCAGTCCAAAACACTTATCTAAATAGCACACATCTAGGGGGAGCCCATCTACATGTTAGGACCGTGGGGTTTGTATGCTTACTCTATATCGTGTTTATGCAAATCCCGTATTGTCATCAATCCACCAAAAAGGGGGAGATTGTAAGGGCATATTTATCCCATAGTGGTTTTTGTGATTGATGACAATGCTTTTGCGGACTAATCGTGTGCGTTAAGTTCTTTCAGAGAATCATCCATTGGCACGAGACGATTTCCTCCCCTCGGTGTTTTTATTCAAGACGGTGTAGCTCCTGCGTTTCGTTGTTGGTGGACTAGTTTCGTAGGAGTCACCGTACTATTAAGAGGGGATCCGCTTTGGTAAGACTAGGGTGGAATCAACACATACACATCCTTATCACACCCGTCGTCTTCCTTTCGCATCTTTGGAGCTGCACTTCTCTTCCGTACCTGCTTCGCCCTGTGCCAGCGGTAGTACCGCGGTCTACAACGGTAGTACCGCCGAAGCCCCCCCAGCGGTAGTACCGCTCCATGAAGCGGTAGTACCGCTCTAAGAGGTCGTACCGCTCCGCAGAGCGGTAGTACCGCTCGCGGGCTTCGGCCGTAGTACCGCGTAGTACTGCGCCTACTGCCGCCTCGATTCGAGACGGTGTTTTCTTGTGTCGGGTTTTGCGGCACTAGAAGCGGTAGTACCGCTCCGAGCGGTAGTACCGCTCTACTCCCGCGGTAGTACCGCTCTAGGGCCAGTGGCCTGACTTCCTCTTCAGCACGGTAGTACCGCTAGGTAGGGAGCGGTAGTACCGCTCTCAGCGGTAGTACCGCCCTACCCTAGCGGTAGTACCGCCCTGTGCGGGGCTGCTCAGTGGGGTAACGGTTGGATATGTTCCCCCACTATATAAAGGGGTCTTCTTCCTCCTAGTTGACTCACCTCTTTCCCCCAAAGCTCCATTGTTGCTCAAAGCTCCATTTTCGCCCGATCTCTCTCCCTAGCCAATCAAACTTGTTGATTTGCTCGGGATTGGTTGAGAGGGCCCAGATATACACTTCCACCAAGAGAAATTTGATTCCCCCCACTTATCCCTTGCGGATCTTATTACTCTTGGGTGTTGAGCACCCTAGACGGTTGAGGTCACCTCGAAGCCATACTCCATTGTGGTGAAGCTTCGTGTTGTTGTTGTTGTTGTTGTTGGGAGCCTCCGATTGTTGTGCAGATTGCCCCAACCTTGCGTGTAAAGGTTCAGTCGCCGCCTTCAAGGGCACCAATAGTGGAATCACAGCATCTCGCATTGTGTGAGGGCTTGAGGAGAATACGGTGGCCCTAGTGGCTTCTTGGGGTGCATTGTGCCTCCACACCGCTCTAACAGAGACGTACTTCCCTTTAAAAGGAAGGAACTCCGGTAACACATCCTCGTCTCCACCGGCTCCACTCTTGGTTATTTCGTGCCTTTACCTTTGCAAGCCTACTTGTTGCTACATCCTTGCTTGCTTGTGTGCTAGTTGTTATTGCATCATATAGGTTGCTCACCTAGTTGCACATCTAGACAACCTAATTTGTTGCAAAGTTTAATTTGGTAAAGAAAAGCTTAAAAATTGATAGTTGCCTATTCACCCCCCCTCTAGTCAACCATATCGATCCTTTCACAAATTTTTTCTTGATTTTTTATGAAGTCTTAAAAAACATGCAAAGCGTTGCACTACCGGAATCAACCCCCATGCCGACGGCCCAGGCCGTCGGCATAGCCCTGATTCCCGTCGGGACAGGCCTATGCCGACGGCCCCCGTCGGCATAGGGCCGTCGGCAACATATGCATCGGCGTACCCCCGGAGGCCGTTGGCATAGAAAGGTCGTTGGCATAGAAAGGCCGTTGACATAGATGATATCCCGACGGTGTCCGTACATTTATGCCGACGGCCCGGGCCGTCGGCAATGTTCCTAGCCTAACGGTGGCTGTCAGCGCCGCCGTCAAGTGCTGCCCAACCAGGAGGCGCCATGTGGCAAGCCTATGCCGCCGTCAAGTGTTGTCCAATCAGGAGGCGCCACGTGGCAAGCCTATACCCAGAAGGTTCCCATTGGCTACAAATAATAATTGTTAACTTGACATTCACACTGCCCGAAATAATTCGTACTTCATATTTCTTTTTTTAATTCCTTCCTTTTCTTCCTAATAACAGGGGTCGGCTTGCAGCAACCCTTCCTTATTTGTGCAACTGTTAACCGTTAATTATGGATGCATTAGCAGCCCACAAATCCCGCATCCTTTAAAGAACACATAAATCCAGCTTCATCATGATCCCTTCCTTTAATCAAGGGGACTCCTCGCCGGCAATTCATGCCCCGGAATATTTCTCTTTTTTTGCATGGCAGCCACACAATCTCAGGGTCAATTCATTTTATAGTCTCTTGCAAGCAATTAGGGAACGTATATCGGGGCGATTCAATATAAACCCTCGAAGTGGGATTAATCACAAATAGAAGTCAGCTGAGTTGGTTACCGCGGGTTCTTTTGAAATAGAGGTGTTGTATTCTATTCTCCACTTTGTAAATGTAAACTATATTTCACTTGATATTACGAAGCCCACTCATTTTTACTTGATTTTCAGGAGCCCACTCGCAGCCCATAAATTGATGGATGCCCGTATTTGTGTTTTGCTTGGACGGCCTTCGATCGCATACACTGGACCAGCCAAGCGATCGTTCAACCCAGTTCGTCAATTTTCAAGAAAAGTTCAGCAACTTGAAAAACAGTTCATCAAATTTGAAAAATGTTCATGTATTGAAAAAAGTTCATCGATAGTTCATCGATTTTAGAAAAATTTCATTGAATTTTAAAAAAATTGTCAAATTTGAAAAATAAGTTCATGGAGTTTTGAAAAAAGTTCATTGAATGTTTAAAAAAGTTCACAAATTTTGAGAAAAGTTCATCGATTTGAAAAAAAGTTCATGGATTTTTGAAAAAAAATTCATTCATTTTGAAGAAAAAGTTCATCGATTAACAATCTTGCATTTAAGAAAAAGAAATAAAATAGGAAAGTAAAAGATAAAAGAAGAAAACAGAAATTAAAAGTAAATGCGAACTGGAGAAAGAATAAAAAGAACGCAAATATTTAACATGCATAATCTTGCTGTTGGCCAAGTGGTGGGCGCGCTGAGTTTGGAACGTACAGGTCTCCGGTTCGTTTCCTCCCTGCACACCGTTCTTTTTGCACTTATAAAGATATATAAAGCAAAACGCTATCATGGGCCGGCCCATCTCGCGACAGAGGAAGTGCGCTGCAGGCGCTAGTTTGCAAAAAGCGCCTGTGGACGAAAAAATAATACCACCTCGGATAATAAAAATCTTCGAGGTGGGACGAAACCAAAAAGAAAAAAATCACCTAAACGGGACGAAATAAAGCGAAACTAAACCAAGAATACCTACTTCCTTTAATAGTAGGTATATATATAGATATAGATATAGATATGGGCGCTGATAGGCGCCGGTGCGCCGGCCGAAAGTTTCGGCCGGTCTAGCCCAGGCCGTTGGATGTGAGCCGCGCGGGTCGTTGGATCCAGGTAAAAAAAAATGAATCGCCCCGGCTTCTTCTTCCTCGAGCACTCGGGCTGGATCCACATGCCTCGCTCAAGGAGCGCGGCGCCGCGCCTCTTGTCCCCTCCGGTGGCCGTCCTCGTCGCCGGCCTCCGTCGGTCTTCCTCATCACCGGTCCCCATCCCTTTTCCAACCCCTCGTCGCCGGTCCCCATCCTCGCCGGTCGTCCTCGTCGTCCCCTAGACCCATGCAACAGCCACACCTGCGGTTGCAGCTCTCGACGGCGCCGGTTGTTGCTCCCGGTTGTAGCTCCGTCACCGCCGCTCGCCGTTGATGCTCGCTGCAAGGAATTGCGTCGACGACAGCTGCCAGTCAATCAACGCCGTTTGAATGGATGTAGCAAAAACTTCACTGGTAGTAGCAAAATTAACCTACGGTTGCAGCAAAAATCTTCTCGCCGTCGTCGCGAGGTTGCAGCTCCACCTAGATGGACGTAGCAAAACCTTCGGCGGTAGTAGCAAAATCCTACTATGGTTGCAGCAAAATCGTCATCGCCGTCACGAGGTCGCAGCTCCCGCCTTGATGGATGTAGCAAAAAACTTTGCTGGTGGTAGCAAAAATCAACTACGGTTGAATCTTTATTATCTACGGTTGAAGCTTTTTGCGGCACCTTGAAGCTTTTCCCTGTTGGCAGTAGCCAGCCCCTAGCATCGGCGTTCAATGTTTGAAGCTTTTTCCAACGCCGGTTGAAGCTTTATGCGATACCGGATGTAGCCTTTTGTTGTGGCAATGGTTGGTTCCAGCATCTGTCGCCACTGGCTGAAGCTTTTCGCCGCATCGGTTGTAGCTTTCCAGAATGCCGGTCACAACATCAAGGGTGTCCCCGTTGTGCTCTCAGCTCGACGTCCACCTCGAGCTCGTGTGCCATGGCTGCCCTGCCTGTGAGCTCGCAGGTGATGCCTCCCCTGTCGTAGTAGCGCCGGTGCTTGGCCCCCGACGAGCGCGGCCATGGCTTACGAGATGCAGTTGAGAGAGAGGAGGACACTAGCTCGGGGGCGGAGGAGGGGGGGTGGGGGTCGGCTTCGGGGGTGCTCGCCGGAGAAGAAAGGAGGGCTCGCTGGAGGAGATCGCAGGTTTGGACTTCCATGATAGCCGGGGACATGGGGAAAAAGTACTAGGAAAGGGAAGGAGAAGGACGTGGGGATGGGGGGAAGGATAACGTGGTGGGCCTAGCGCTGCGTGTGTGGACGAGACCGGCCGAAGCGTTCGGCCGGTGCGCCGTCTCCAAACGTTTCCCTATAGATATAGATATAGATAGATAGGTCTATAGGTAGATTGGCACACCTTCAATAGTTTCATAGTTTCAGGACTTATCACGTATTTGACTCATTTTGATTTTACCGCGTGTACTGAATCAGTGACTGTCCGTCACGGACTCGGCTCCGTTGTCTATAGTCCACACACTTCACCGACTCGGCCTCACATCCTCGCAGGAACCGACTATAAAGAAAGGAAACATAGCGAGCCAGCGGCACCAGACCCAGCCCAAAGTCCCAAACAACCCACTCCGCTTCCGGGCCGAGAAAAAAAAAGCTTTCTTCTTCCGCCGCAAGAAGAAAGAGGCCGAGGAATAAAGCTTTCGTCGACCGCAAGCAGAAGAAACCAAACCAAACCCCAGCCCAGCTCCATGGCGACGGTGGCGATGGACATCTCGAAGCCCCCGCCGGCCGCGTCCGGCGACGAGTCGGCCAAGGGCGCGCGTGGCGGAGGCGAGGGGCTGCGCCAGTACTACCTGCAGCACATCCACGACCTGCAGCTCCAGATCCGCCAGAAGACGCACAACCTCAATCGCCTCGAGGCCCAGCGCAACGACCTCAACTCCCGAGGTGACCTTACTCTATTCTTCACCTAGCGCCGCCCCCAAACCCTAGCGACAGAGACTTTTTCGTGAACCATTGAATCGCGCTAGTCGAACCCTAGCTTGCTCCGTACGCATAATCTTAGCAAAATGTGCAATATTTAGTCTAGTCACTGGGCAACCGGTGATTGGCTGTGCCGATATGTAGAACTTCTCAAAAAAAATTCACCTTTCGTTAATAATAATCTATGCCCTGTTATTTTCTAGTTTCTGTGATTTTGTTTTGATACAAAAACATGCAGCGAATTGCTCATATTCTTGGCGTACTCCCTCTGGGCTGACTGCGTGTCGATTACTAGTGGTTTCCCGTATTTCTGCAATGATATTCGGTTTGCATGAACCACAAAGATTGCGAGGAACAGAACACTGTTTATCTCTTGCCTTAAATCTTTCTCTTCAATAGCTAGATTCTCCCAATTCTATCCATTTATTCAATATTGCTTTTTTTTTGGGGTGAGAAATTTGTGTTTTTGTTACTCTAATTCATACTCTTGGTACCAACAATCCAAAACATGACTATTTTTCAATAGCTAGATTCTACCAATTTTATCAATTTGTTCAATATTGTTTTTTCTGTGAGAAATTTGTGTTTTTTGTTACTCTCAAGCATACATACTCTTGGTATCAATGATCCAAAACATGACTTTTCTTGAACAACTGGACTGTGCAATTGATTAAACTATCTTTCTGTTGTCCTATTTTTTATTTCCATGACGATGTATAGCAGCATAGGAATACTATTAAGGATTCAAGTTACTCTTCCTATCTTGGTTCAAGGACTGACGCTTCTTTGCATGAGCTATTCATCAAGTGCTTCCTCTAAATTGGCTCAATTTTTTTTATGCTGCAGTTAGAATGCTTAGGGAAGAGCTACAGTTACTCCAGGAGCCTGGCTCTTATGTTGGTGAGGTGGTGAAGGTCATGGGAAAATCAAAGGTTCTTGTTAAGGTAAATTATTTCTTCCTTTACTCGCAAAAAAAATAATATTTCTTCCTTTACACATTGCCTAGTACTATTGTACTTTATCTGTATGACAAAGGTACAAGGTGTAAGATCTCATCAGTGCTCTTTATTAGTTGGGCTTATGACTTATTAAATTTTTTCAAATGAACTCAAACATCACACATACACCGTGAGGAACAGTGATAGGCTGCTTCCTTTATTAGCTTTTGGCTGTTAGTCTGCTGGAGATTTTTTTTATTGTCTTGGTGATTGTGCTCTATTCATGTTTTTTGCCGCTCTATTGGGTTTATTGGTCTGGCCGTCTGCTCTGAGTTATAATATTTTCGCCATCGAAGTTGTCGCTAACTTTTCAGATGTAATTGTTCAGGTGCATCCAGAAGGCAAATATGTAGTAGATATTGATAAGAGCATCGATATCACAAAAATCACACCTTCAACAAGAGTTGCTCTTCGGAATGATAGCTATATGCTTCATTTGGTCCTTCCAAGCAAAGTTGATCCACTGGTCAATCTTATGAAAGTTGAGAAGGTCCCAGATTCTACATATGATATGATTGGAGGTCTTGATCAGCAAATCAAGGAGATCAAAGAGGTATGTTTAGAATTTCGATGCGTTGTCATTGTATCATGTTTGACATCCGACTCATGAACTCCATTTTCAGGTCATCGAGCTTCCTATCAAACATCCTGAGTTATTTGAGAGCCTTGGAATTGCCCAGCCAAAGGTTTGATTATTTAGAATAATGTCTTAATTAGTTCATTCATTGATATACCTAGCAGAATATTTTACACTCTTCTTTTGCAGGGTGTTCTCCTTTATGGACCACCAGGGACAGGCAAAACATTACTGGCACGTGCAGTTGCTCATCACACCGACTGTACCTTCATCAGGGTATCTGGTTCTGAGTTGGTTCAGAAGTATATTGGTGAGGGCTCCCGGATGGTTCGTGAACTCTTTGTTATGGCTAGGTAAGCTAAGTAAAAGGTTAACAGCTAGAATTATTTGCCTTTGATATGAAATATGTTCCACGTGCATCCTCTGTTGATGGGCTAATTGTTTGGTTAAATTATTGCAGGGAGCATGCACCGTCTATTATATTCATGGATGAAATAGACTCCATTGGATCTGCTAGAATGGAGTCTGGAACTGGCAATGGTGATAGTGAAGTGCAACGGACCATGCTTGAGCTTCTAAACCAACTTGATGGTTTTGAAGCATCAAACAAAATTAAGGTATGCTGTACTTAATAATTGTTGTTTCTGTGTCTTAATTATATATATGGAGCAACACTATCATGATGCCCTGTATGTGTTCTGTGCAGGTTCTGATGGCAACAAACCGGATAGACATCTTGGATCAAGCCCTTTTGAGGCCTGGCCGCATAGACAGGAAGATTGAATTTCCAAATCCTAATGAGGATGTATGTGCCTCATACTTTAACACATAATGCTTGATGATTCTGCATGATTTTATTTGGGCTGACAATGTGCTTAATCTTTTGCCCTTCAGTCACGAGGTGATATCTTGAAGATTCATTCAAGAAGGATGAACTTGATGCGTGGTATTGATCTGAAAAAGATTGCGGGAAAGATGAATGGCGCTTCAGGAGCTGAGCTAAAGGTTGGTTTAGTCTCTACATAAATCTCTGGTCATTATATGCTACGTCATGTTTCAGTTTTCTCAATTTGGGTCTGTTTAGTGCCGTTGCTTATATAACCAAAAAAATATAATCTAACAATTTTTAATCTCTTCCAAAAAATGAATATTGCACCATGCACTTGAGCTTTGATTGCTGAGAAGCATGCTCACTTTATAGTCTCCTCCTGCTGATCCATTTTTGGAACCTGTTCATGAATGATCCCTTCCGAGGACCGTTCCTAGTTCTTCTATGTAGCTCTGCTCTTATTAACCTAACACCAGATTAGTTTTAATTATGGTTCCGAGGGCCTGAATAGTTGGTTAACTGTATGTTGTTAGCTGTTTGTTGAGTTCAAATTTGGTTTCTGAAAAAACAAGCAGAATGGTCTGTTTAAATATCTCGCCGCATTATCTGGTTAGCAACATTTTTGTATATATATGCAGAAGTAGTATGGTAAGACTTTCCGCGCTCTTCTGCTTGAAAACACTTTACATGTTTTGCATTTCCTTGTTCACGGCTGACAACACCATCATGTGCACAACATCCCTGCTCCTTTCATATGAAGTTGTTCACTCTGGTTTCTGTCCTTTGTTATTCAGGCGGTCTGCACCGAAGCCGGAATGTTTGCTCTCCGCGAGAGAAGGGTGCACGTAACACAGGAGGACTTCGAGATGGCGGTGGCCAAGGTGATGAAGAAGGACAATGAGAAGAACATGTCCTTGCGGAAGCTGTGGAAGTGAGGACCCGAGCTTTCTCCGCTTGAGTCTGTGGAAGCGTGTAACTGCACGTTGCTGGACTTGTATTCTGAACTTATGTCGTTCCATGGTTAACAAAGTTTTTAAGATACGCATGTGGTAGCATAATTAACTACGTGTAATGTTTGATACTCGAACTCGTTGAATTAGCTACGCAATCTGCCTGCCTATGGTCTTTTTTTCTTACCACGTAGCAGTACCTGCGTACGAGTTTCTGCCGTGGCTGTGTTGTGAACCTGTTTATTTATTTATTTACTCCCTCCATATTAGGTTTGTCTTGAGTCAAACACTAAAAAGTTTATACAAAACATATATTAACATTCACAATAAACATCAACATTTGCAAAGTTTGGACTTCAGACAAATCTTTTAGGGAAATGTTTGAAAACAGCACCGCCCTTGCCTCTCTAATGCAGCGCTTGCTTCATACCGCGCGATGCTTACAGCCGGTCCCACGCACCGCCCTCCTTTTTCCTCTATGCAGACCTTTTCTCCTCATCCAAACACACCCGTGGACAACTCCTGGCCACACCTTCCTGATTTTTTCTGGAGAGCCATGGACACCTGCCTTCTGCTCGCTCGCCGTGCTCCACGGCCGTCGCCCCTTCATTCTTCGCCCCCACAAGTCCAACAATTGCTTCTCCACTGCCCTCAGCAAACCACTTCTTCGTCCCCATAATTCCAACGAGTTGGTTCTCCACTCCCTTCAGCAAACCACCATGGATACCTCGAGCTCGAGCTTCTTCGTGTTGCTTTCTCTCCTTCCTGCTGTAATCCTCCACGAACCACACAAGATTGAGCCCACACATGTGTTGATGTGCAACCACACAGTGCTGTGAACCGGTGTTTGCTGCGACCTGTGACGGTGGGTGACCACGACCGGTGAGTGTCTCAGGTGCGGCAACCAGATGCTGGGACGAGCGCCTAGTTTTTGCTACCAGCAATGTTTTTGGTTTTGCCCAAATTTTACATTTTTGCTACCACCGTTTTTTGGTTTGCTGGAACCAGCACAAATTTTTGCTACCATCGACGTTTTGGTTTTGCTGGTACCGACGCCAAATTTTGTATTTTGCTACAACCAGTGTTTTGGTTTGCTGGAGACAACACCAATTTTTGCTACCATGAGGCGTTTTGGTTTTGCTGGTACCGACGCCAAATTTTGCAATTTGCTACAACCGGTGTTTTGGTTTGCTGGAGCCAGCCCCAATTTTTGCTACAACTGCCGCTTTTGCTTTGCTGGAAAGAACGCCCAATTTTGCATTTTTGCTTCAAATGGCGTTTTGGTTTGCTGGAACCAGCTTTAATTTTTTGCTTTCGCCGGTGTTTCGATTTTTGCTAGAACATCGCCCAATTTGCGATTTTTGCTTCCACTGTTTTTGGTTTTGCTGGAACTAGCACAAAAATTTGCTACTACCGCTGTTGGCTGCGAGCCATGGCGTCGTCGCCATTGAATCTGCAGGGGCGAGGGGAGGTAGCACCGTTGAGGGGCGAGCGTTGGCTAGCCATGGTTTCTTTTAGGCGGAGTAAAAGAAACCCGTATTTATTAACGAGGTGGAGGTGCGCTCCGGGCGTCAAATTGTATTTCAGGCTGAGGTTAGATGCAGATACAACATGAATTCCAAAGCCTTGCAATCCATAGAAGCTAGAGAAGCTACTTCCCAGTTCCAAAATAATGACCAAGTTCTAGAAAAAAGTATCAATATCTACAATACATTAGATTCATCGTAAAAAGTACTTTTATACATTTTCTGATAAAGGATGCTTTTATTGACTCGTAACATAATGTAGCATTGAGAGATACAAATCAAGTATACATCCAGCACTGGAGATACAAATCAAGTATACATCCAACACTGAGAGATACAAATCAAGTATACATCCAGTGTCTTCATAACCACACAACCAACACACACGCGCGCACGCGACCACGCCGATAATGAGCAACGTCATGCAAGACCAAAACTATGCCTAGGCGGAAAGAGAAAAGAAAAACCCGAATGAATGGAAAACATTGATCGAAGATATACAACAGTGACCATTGGCGCCAAACATTGCTTGACAACACAAGGACTAAGACAAAAGTTCTTCAAAAACGATGCTTCCAAGGAGGGAAACTGCGTTCAAGCATCGTCGTCACCGTCATCAGATCTAACCACCAAGGTCACATCGTGGGTTGTCAAACATACATAAGATTGACTTGCACGAAAACTGATGCACCTTATAGTCTAGAATGGAGGGAGTAAAAGAGAACAATCAGATTGCCTATGAGATTGCCTATGAGCTAGTTTGCGTCATGCGCAAACAGGTTTTGTACATCTTTGGGAATATGATAGTATGTTGAATTGTCCAGCTCAGATATTGCTGACGAAGGTTGATCGATGGTCCTGTAGAACCGAGTATGGGCGATTTTCGCCCGACGCCGTTGGTCAGCTAAATTATATTCTAGACCGGCATCTAGAAGGTTGATCCACGGATCCCCCCAAACCGAGTTGGGGGCTACTTGTGTCGAAATACCGCTACTCGGCTGAGGTAGTTCCCCAGGAGATTCGATCCTCAGGTCGGTCATGTTGCCCAACGTAAGTCTCAGGGGCTACTGCATTGACATTTCAGTAAAATAGTCTAAGTGTAGTAAGCAAACCGAGGAGATTCGATCCTCAGGTCAGCCATTCTGCCCAACCTGAGTCCCGGGGGCTACTGCACACCGGTTCAAACTAGTTCAAGTCTAGAGGAGGATTTCGATCCACAGGTCGGCCATTGTACCTTACCTGAGTCTCAAGCGCTACTGCACCAACAATTTTTCTGCAAAGTCCAAATTAAGACGACATGTGCCTAGACTGTGCCAAACTAACCTGCAGCTCGGGAGCTATGATACGTGAAAGTGTGGAATGATGCTAAGGACATACGGCGGAAATCAGATCTAGTGCCAATCTACACCTTGAAAGCTACTGGCTATATAACTCGGTAGAGAATAAATTGCATTGGTTTTAAACTTTACAAGTGCTTCACGGGAATATCGGACCGCGGAGGCCGGCTTAGCAGGAAGGTCTTCCACTAAACCCGACTTACTTCATCAACATTTTTTCAAGTATCCTGCAAAAAATCGTCCTGCAAGAGCTGACTTCACGGAAAATCCTTCCGCGGAGGCCGGCTATCTACATAGGGAACTCAAGATCGAGGTAGTGCGCGCCACTTCGAAAGTAGTCTGACATGGAGGTCGTCTACGAGTGGATACTGTTGGGAAAGTTTTGTTGAACCAGTTTCAACCTCGACGACCGAAGACAAGTGCAGCCGAGATATGGCCGAGGTGCAGCCAAGCATGCAGATTGGTTCAGGGGCTATTAACGGTGTCCTGGCCAAGGGGTCTCTCACCAAGTCGATTCCCAGCCTGGTGGGTCGGGCTTAGGACCCTTAGGTCGGTTCCGTCCTGGGCCACATGGGCGGCCCATGACGTGCCAGAAGATGACTTTGAAAGCCTTGACGTTTAAGACAAGGACTACATATCTGAAAGAACATGCGGTGCCCCCATGTTTGGTTTTGGTAATTGATGACAATCTCTATGGACTAATGGTTGCCTTGAGTTATATTTGAAGGTTTTTTCCATAGACTTTTCTTGGAGTACATTTGTTGGTTTCAAGTAGAGTTTGTGTCGACCAAGGTGCTATTCAAGGAATTGCCTAAAAGATTGGTCTTGTGAGAGGTTGATCAAGACTAAGTCAAAGAGTGAATCAAGTTGATCAACACACAAAGCATAGAAGATGTACCGAGAGGGGTCAAGTGATCCCATGGTATGGTAAGCATTGTCAATTACACTTTGTGTACTAACCCATGGTCTTCGTGAGAGTTCTTTGTGGGGTTAGGATGCGGTGTGCAAGTTCAAGTGATGCATCACGAAGAGATCAAGTGCTTGAAGCTTGCCGTCCATTGTGGTGACAATGGACTTGCGAAGATGAGCCAAAGATTGGCCCACCCATAGTGAACTATGGGGGAGCAATCATCTAGTCTTCATCGAGCCAACACAATCAAGAAAGATGGTCCAACTTGAGGGAGTCAAGATCGTCATCATCTAGCTCAAGTGGACCATGTGCAAGGCAAAGGTTTGCCCTTGATAGTTTTTCTGTTTTACCGGTCTCATGATGGTAGTTGGGAGACCGAGTTATAGGATCGTTTGCCGTACTATCAAGGGGCGCTCTCTGAAGGAAATATGCCCTAGAGGCAATAATGAAGTTATTATTTATTTCCTTATATCATGATAAAATGTTTATTATTCATGCTAGAATTGTATTAACCGGAAACATAATACATGTGTGAATACATAGACAAACAGAGTGTCACTAGTATGCCTCTACTTGACTAGCTCGTTAATCAAAGATGGTTATGTTTCCTGACCATGAACAATGAGTTGTTATTTGATTAACGAGGTCACATCATTAGTTGAATGATCTGATTGACATGACCCATTCCATTAGCTTAGCACCTGATCGTTTAGTATGTTGTTATTGCTTTCTTCATGACTTATACATGTTCCTATGACTATGAGATTATGCAACTCCCGTTTGCCGGAGGAACACTTTGGGTGCTACCAAACGTCACAACGTAACTGGGTGATTATAAAGGAGCATTATAGGTGTCTCCAAAGGTAGATGTTGGGTTGGCGTATTTCGAGATTAGGATTTGTCACTCCGATTGTCGGAGAGGTATCTCTGGGCCCTCTCGGTAATGCACATCACATAAGCCTTGCAAGCACTGCAACTAATATGTTAGTTGTGAGATGATGTATTACGGAACGAGTAAAGAGACTTGCCGGTAACGAGATTGAACTAGGTATTGGATACCGACGATCAAATCTCGGGCAAGTAACATACCGATGACAAAGGGAACAACGTATGTCGTTATGCGGTCTGACCGATAAAGATCTTCGTAGAATATGTAGGAGCCAATATGGGCATCCAGGTCCTGCTATTGGTTATTGACCAGAGACGTGTCTCGGTCATGTCTACATTGTTCTCGAACCCGTAGGGTCCGCACGCTTAAGGTTACGATGACAGTTATATTATGAGTTTATGCATTTTGATGTACCGAAGGTTGTTCGGAGTCCCGGATGTGATCACGGACATGACGAGGAGTCTCGAAATGGTCGAGACATAAAGATTGATATATTGGAAGTCTATGTTTGGACATCGGAAGTGTTCCGGGTGAAATCGGGATTTTACCGGGTTACCGGGAGGTTACCGGAACCCCCCGGGAGCCATATGGGCCATCATGGGCCTTAGTGGAAAGGAGAAAGGGGCAGCCCAAGGGGGCTGCGCGCCTCCCCCCTTCCCCTAGTCCTAGTAGGACTAGGAGAGGTGGCCAGCCACCCCTCTCCCTCTTTCCCCCTTGGGAATCCTAGTTGGAATAGGATTGGGGGGGAGTCCTACTCCCGGTAGGAGTAGGACTCCTCCTGCGCCACCTCCTCCTGGCCGGCGCCTCCTCCCCCCTTGGCTCCTTTATATACGGAGGCAGGGGCACCTCTAAACACACAAGTTAACACAAGTTGATCCACGTGATCGATTCCTTAGCCGTGTGCGGTGCCCCCTGCCACCATATTCCTCGATAATACTGTAGCGGAGTTTAGGCGAAGCCCTGCTGCTGTAGTTCATCAAGATCGTCACCACGCCGTCGTGCTGACGAAACTCTTCCCCGACACTTTGCTGGATCGGAGTCCGGGGATCGTCATCGAGCTGAACGTGTGCTCGAACTCGGAGGTGCCGTAGTTTCGGTGCTTGATCGGTTGGATCGTGAAGACGTACGACTACTTCCTCTACGTCGTGTCATTGCTTCCGCAGTCGGTCTGCGTTGGGTACGTAGACAACACTCTCCTCTCGTTGCTATGCATCACATGATCCTGTGTGCGCGTAGGAAATTTTTTGAAATTACTACGAAACCCAACAGTGGCATCCGAGCCTAGGTTAATGTTGTTGATGTTATATGCACGAGTAGAACACAAGTGAGTTGTGGACGATACAAGTCATACTGCGTACCAGCATGTCATATTTTGGTTCAGCGGTATTGTTGGACGAGACGACCCGGACCAACCTTGCGCGTACGCTTACGCGAGACCGGTTCCCTCGACGTGCTTTGCACAGAGATGGCTTGCGGGCGACTGCCTCTCCAACTTTAGTTGAACCAAGTATGGCTACGCCCGGTCCTTGCGAAGGTTAAAACGGAGTCTATTTGACAAACTATCGTTGTGGTTTTGATGCGTAGGTGAGATTGGTTCTTACTTAAGCCCGTAGCAGCCACGTAAAACATGCAACAACAAAGTAGAGGACGTCTAACTTGTTTTTGCAGGGCATGTTGTGATGTGATATGGTCAAGGCATGATGCTGAATTTTATTGTATGAGATGATCATGTTTTGTAACCAAGTTATCGGCAACTGGCAGGAGCCATATGGTTGTCGCTTTATTGTATGCAATGCAATCGCGATGTAATGCTTTACTTTATTACTAAACGGTAGTGATAGTCGTGGAAGCATAAGATTGGCGAGACGACAACGATGCTACGATGGAGATCAAGGTGTCGCGCCGGTGACGATGGTGATCATGACGGTGCTTCGGAGATGGAGATCACAAGCACAAGATGATGATGGCCATATCATATCACTTATATTGATTGCATGTGATGTTTATCTTTTTATGCATCTTATCTTGCTTTAATTGACGGTAGCATTATAAGATGATCTCTCACTAAATTATCAAGAAGTGTTCTCCCTGAGTATGCACCGTTGCGAAAGTTCTTCGTGCTGAGACACCACGTGATGATCGGGTGTGATAGGCTCTACGTTCAAATACAACGGGTGCAAAACAGTTGCGCACGCAGAATACTCAGGTTAAACTTGACGAGCCTAGCATATGCAGATATGGCCTCGGAACACGGAGACCGAAAGGTCGAGCGTGAATCATATAGTAGATATGATCAACATAATGATGTTCACCAATGAAACTACTCCATCTCACGTGATGATCGGACATGGTTTAGTTGATTTGGATCACGTGATCACTTAGAGGATTAGAGGGATGTCTATCTAAGTGGGAGTTCTTAAGTAATATGATTAAATTGAACTTAAATTTATCATAAACTTAGTCCTAGTAGTATTTTGCAAATCATGTTGTAGATCAATAGCTCGCGTTGTTGCTTCCCTGTGTTTATTTTGATATGTTCCTAGAGAAAATTGTGTTGAAAAATGTTAGTAGCAATGTTGCGGATTTGATCCGTGATCTGAGGTTAAATCCTCATTGCTGCATAGAAGAATTATGTCCTTAATGCACCGCTAGGTGACAGACCTATTGCAGGAGCAGATGCAGAAGTTATGAACGTCTGGCTAGCTCAATATGATGACTACTTGATAGTTTAGTGCACCATGCTTAAGGCTTAGAATCGGGACTTCAAAGACGTTTTGAACGTCATGGACCATATGAGATGTTCCAGGAATTGAAGTTAATATTTCAAGCAAATACCCGAGTTGAGAGATATGAAGTCTCCAACAAGTTCTATAGCTAAAAAATGGAGGAGAATCGCTCAACTAGTGAGCATGTGCTCAGATTGTCTGGGTACTTCAATCGCTTGAATCAAGTGGGAGTTAAACTTCCAGATAAGATAGTGATTGACAGAATTCTCTAGTCACCATCACCAAGTTAGTAGAACTTCGTGATGAACTATAGTATGCAAGGGATGATGAAAATGATTCCGAGCTCTTCGTGATGTTGAAATCAACGAAGGTAGAAATCAAGAAAGAGCATCAAGTGTTGATGGTTGACAAGATCACTAGTTTCAAGAAAAAGGGCAAAGGGAAAGAAAGGGGAACTTCAAGTAGATTGACAAGCAAGTTGTCACTCCCACGAAGAAGCCCAAAGCTGAACCAAAGCCTGAAACTGAGTGCTTACACTGCAAAGGAAATGGTCACTGGAAGCGGAACTACCCTAAATATTTGGTGGATAAGAAGGATGGCAAAGTGAAAAAGGGTATATTTGATATACAGGTGTTTGATGTGTGCTTTACTAGTGTTTATAGCAACCCCTCGGTATTTGGTACTGGTTCAGTTGCTAAGAGTAGTAACTCGAAACGGGAGTTGCAGAATAAACAGAAACTAGTTAAGGGTGAAGTGATGATGTGTGTTGAAAGTAGTTTCAAGATTGATATGATCATCATCGCACACTCCCTATTCTTTCGGGATTAGTGTTGAACCTAAATAAATGTTATTTGGTGTTTGCGTTGAGCATGAATATGATTTGATCATGTATATTGCAATACGGTTACTCATTTAAGTAAGAGAATAAACTGTTGTTCTATTTACATGAATAAAACCTTATATGGTTACACACCCAATGAAAATGGTTCATTGGATCTCGATCGTAGTGATACACATATTCATAATATTGATGCCAAAAGATGCAAAGTTAATAATGATAGTGCAACTTATTTGTGGCACTGCCGTTTGGGTCATATCGGTGTAAAGCGCATGAAGAAACTCCATAAAGATGGATTTTCGGAATCACTTGGTTATGAATCATTTGATGCTTGCGAACCGTGCCTTTTGGGCAAGATGACTAAAACTCCGTTCTTCGGAACAATGGAACGAGTTACTGACTTGTTGGAAATAATACATACCGATGTATGCGATCCAATGAGTGCTGTTGCTCGTGGCAAGCATCGTTGTTTTCTGACCTTCACAAGATGATTTGAGCAGATATGGGTATATCTACTTGATGAAACATAAGTCTGAAATAGTTGAAAGGTTCAAAGAATTTCAGAGTGAAGTGGAAAAATCATCGTAACAAGAAAATAAAGTTTCTCCGATCTGATCGCGGAGACAAATATTTGAGTTACGAGTTTGGTCTTCAATTAAAACAATGTGGAATAGTTTCACAGCTCACGCCACCTGGAACACCACATCGTTATAGTGTGTCCGAACGTCGTAACCGCACTTTATTTGATATGGTGCGATCTATGATATCTCTTTACCACTATCGTTTTGGGGTTATGCATTAGAGACAGCTGCATTCACGTTTTAAAATAGGGCACCATCTAAATCCGTTGAGACGACACTGTATGAACTATGGTTTAGCAGTAAACCTAACCTTTGTTTCTTAAAGTTTGGGGCTGCGATGCTTATGTGAAAAAGGTTTCATCCTGATAAGCTCGAACCCAAATCGGAGAAGTGCGTCTTCATACCCAAAGGAAATTGTTGGGTACACCTTCTATCACAGATCCGAAGGCAAGACATTCGTTGCTAAAATGGATCCTTTCCAGAGAAGGAGTTTCTCTCGAAAGAAGTGAGTGGGAGGAGAGTAGAACTTGATGAGGTAATTATACCTTCTCCCTTATTGGAAAGTAGTTCATCACAGAAATCAGTTCCAGTGATTCCTACACCAATAAGTGAGGAAGTTAATGATGATGATCATCAAACTTCAGATCAAGTTACTACCAAACCTCTTAGGTCTTCCAGAGTAAGATCCGCACCAGAGTGGTACGGTAATCATGTTCTGGAAGTCATGTTACTAGACCATGATGAACCTACGAACTATGAGGAAGCAATGATGAGCCCAGATTCCGCGAAATGGTTTGAGGCCATGAAATCTGAGATATGATCCATGTATGAGAACAAAGTTTGGACTTTGGTTGACTTGCCCGATGATCAGCAAGCAATTGAGAATAAATGGATCTTCAAGAGGAAGACGGACGCTGATAGTAGTGTTACTATCTACAAAGCTAGAATTGTCGCAAAAAGGTTTTCGACAAGTTCAAGGTGTTGGCTACGATGAGATTTTCTCACTCGTATCTATGCTTAAGTCTGTCCGAATCATGTTAGCAATTGCCGCATTTTATGAAATCTGGCAAATGGATAAACAAAACTGCATTCCTTAATGGATTTATTAAAGAAGAGTTGTATATGATGCAACCAGAAGGTTTTGTCAATCCTAAAGGTACTAACAAAATGTGCAAGCTCCAGCGATCCATCTATGGACTGGTGCAAGCCTCTCGGAGTTGGAATATATGCTTTGATGAGTTGATCAAAGCATATGGTTTTATACAGACTTTTTGAGAAGCCTGTATTTACAAAAGGGTGAGTGGGAGCACTACAGCCTTTCTGATTAGTATATGTGAGTGACATATTGTTGATCAGAAATGATGTAGAATTTTTCTGCAAAGCATAAAGGAGTGTTTTAAAGGAGTTCTTTAAAAGGAAAAGACCTCAGTAAAAGCTACTTACATATTAAGCATCAAGATCTATTGAGATAGATCAAGACGCTTGATAAGATTTTCAATGAGTACATACCTTGGCAAGATTTTGAAATAGTTCAAAATGGAACAGTCAAAGAAGGAGTTCTTGCCTGTGTTGCAAGGTGTTAAGTTGAGTAAGACTCAAAGCCCGACCACGGCAGAAAATAGAAAGAGAATGAAAGTCATTCCCTATGCCTCAGTCATAGGTTCTATAAAGTATGCCATGCTGTATACCAGATCTATTGTATGCCATACCACTGAGTTTGGCAAGGGAGTACAATAGTGATCTAGGAGTAGATCACTGGAGAGCGGTCAAAATTGTCCTTAGTGGAATAAGGATATGTTTCTCGATTATGGAAAAAGGTTCGTCGTAAAAGGTTACGCCGATGCAAGTTTGACACTAATCTAGATGACTCTAAGTCTTGATCTAGATACATATTGAAAGTGGGAGCAATTAGCTAGAGTAGCTCCGTGCAGAGCATTGTAGACATAGAATTCGCAAAATACTTACGGATCTGTATATGACATACCCGTTGGCTAAGATTCTCTCACAAGCAAAACATGATCACACCTTAGTACCCTTTGGGTGTTGGTCACATAGCGATGTGAACTATGGGTGTTAATCACATGGTGATGTGAACTATTGCTGTTAAATCACATGGCGATGTGAACTAGATTATTGACTCTAGTGCAAGTGGGAGACTGAAGGAAATATGCCCTAGAGGCAATAATGAAGTTATTATTTATTTCCTTATATCATGATAAAATGTTTATTATTCATGCTAGAATTGTATTAACCGGAAACATAATACATGTGTGAATACATAGACAAACAGAGTGTCACTAGTATGCCTCTACTTGACTAGCTCGTTAATCAAAGATGGTTATGTTTCCTGACCATGAACAATGAGTTGTTATTTGATTAACGAGGTCACATCATTAGTTGAATGATCTGATTGACATGACCCATTCCATTAGCTTAGCACCTGATCGTTTAGTATGTTGTTATTGCTTTCTTCATGACTTATACATGTTCCTATGACTATGAGATTATGCAACTCCCGTTTGCCGGAGGAACACTTTGGGTGCTACCAAACGTCACAACGTAACTGGGTGATTATAAAGGAGCATTATAGGTGTCTCCAAAGGTAGATGTTGGGTTGGCGTATTTCGAGATTAGGATTTGTCACTCCGATTGTCGGAGAGGTATCTCTGGGCCCTCTCGGTAATGCACATCACATAAGCCTTGCAAGCACTGCAACTAATATGTTAGTTGTGAGATGATGTATTACGGAACGAGTAAAGAGACTTGCCGGTAACGAGATTGAACTAGGTATTGGATACCGACGATCAAATCTCGGGCAAGTAACATACCGATGACAAAGGGAACAACGTATGTCGTTATGCGGTCTGACCGATAAAGATCTTCGTAGAATATGTAGGAGCCAATATGGGCATCCAGGTCCTGCTATTGGTTATTGACCAGAGACGTGTCTCGGTCATGTCTACATTGTTCTCGAACCCGTAGGGTCCGCACGCTTAAGGTTACGATGACAGTTATATTATGAGTTTATGCATTTTGATGTACCGAAGGTTGTTCGGAGTCCCGGATGTGATCACGGACATGACGAGGAGTCTCGAAATGGTCGAGACATAAAGATTGATATATTGGAAGTCTATGTTTGGACATCGGAAGTGTTCCGGGTGAAATCGGGATTTTACCGGGTTACCGGGAGGTTACCGGAACCCCCCGGGAGCCATATGGGCCATCATGGGCCTTAGTGGAAAGGAGAAAGGGGCAGCCCAAGGGGGCTGCGCGCCTCCCCCCTTCCCCTAGTCCTATTAGGACTAGGAGAGGTGGCCGGCCACCCCTCTCCCTCTTTCCCCCTTGGGAATCCTAGTTGGAATAGGATTGGGGGGGGAGTCCTACTCCCGGTAGGAGTAGGACTCCTCCTGCGCCTCTCCTCCTGGCCGGCGCACCCTCCCCCCTTGGCTCCTTTATATACTGAGGCAGGGGCACCTCTAAACACACAAGTTGACACAAGTTGATCCACGTGATCGATTCCTTAGCCGTGTGCGGTGCCCCCTGCCACCATATTCCTCGATAATACTGTAGCGGAGTTTAGGCAAAGCCCTGCTGCTGTAGTTCATCAAGATCGTCACCACGCCGTCGTGCTGATGGAACTCTTCCCCGACACTTTGCTGGATCGGAGTCCGGGGATCGTCATCGAGCTGAACGTGTGCTCGAACTCGGAGGTGCCGTAGTTTCGGTGCTTGATCGGTTGGATCGTGAAGACGTACGACTACTTCCTCTACGTCGTGTCATCGCTTCCGCAGTCGGTCTGCGTTGGGTACGTAGACAACACTCTCCCCTCGTTGCTATGCATCACATGATCCTGTGTGCGCGTAGGAAATTTTTTGAAATTACTACGAAACCCAACACTCTCAAGTTGGGAGCTTGATTGTATCGTTAGTAGAGAGTTCAAACCATTGCATCCTTGCATCATGTTTCTTGGTTCTTGTTTGGTTCTCTTTGTGAGTCTTATAGCTTATGGTTATCTTGATGACAAGCTTTAGTTCATTGAAAATGAAGTTCGCATGCGTCTTCTATGATGTTTTCAGTGTTGGAGGTGTTATTGGTCTTATCCGAGGAAGGGTTCTCACCGTTTTTAATGGACCTTTTCTCATTTCCTTCTTATTGATATTTCTATCAAGATTGTGTTAGCCCATGTTGTTAGCTTTCCAACAAACTTGGTTTCGTTGAATTTGGAGTCCATTTGCAGAAGTTGTGGCTGTTTTGGTAAAGGCTGCAGCGGTACTACCGCGGCTAGAGCGGATGTTAATTTTTACTACCGCTCCAGAGAGGTACTACCGCGGCTCCTGAGTGGTAGTACCGCTCCAGAGCTGTACTACCACGGCTCCTGAGCGGTAGTACCGCTCCGGACCAAAATCTCGTGTTTTGCTCAGCGGAGGTAGGCACGAAAGTTTTTTTTAGTACCGCTCGCAAGCAGTAGTACAGCTACCATTTGCGGTAGTACCGCTATCCCTAGCGGTAGTACCATGAGGTCGAGCGGTAGTACCGCTCCGGCGGTTCTACTGGCCTTTTGCCTCCTCGCTGTTGTTTTTCAAAGGGGTGCTACCGCCCTAGCGGTAGTACCGCTCCTTGGAGCGGTAGTACCGCTCTGTGCGGGCTGTGAGCATAACGGTTGGATTTTCCCCACCTATAGAAGGGGGTCTTCTTCCCCATTGAAACTTATCCTTTGAACTCGTGTTCTTACCCCATTGTTGACCTTCTTCGAGCTTGCTAACTCTCAATCCCTCCATGGATTCTTGCTAGTTTTTGAGGGAAAAGAGAGAGGAGATCTAGATCCACATTTCCACCAATCACTTTCTTCTCTATGTGAGGGGAACCCCTTGGATCTAGTTCTTGGATTTCTTGATGTTCTCCTTCTTGTTTTTCCTCTCATTTTCCTCCCTAGCATTAGTTGCTTTGGTGGGATTTGAGAGAGAAGGACTTGGGCACTCTGTTTGCCCTTGCCATTGCATTTGGTGCATAGGTTTGAGTTCTCCACGGTGATACGTGGAAGTGAAGTTTGAGAAGCTTATTACTCTTGGGTGTTTGGGCACCCTAGAGCTTGCTCCTCTTGGATGCCTTGGCGCCCTAGACGGTTGGTGTTGTTCGGAGCTCAATCATTGTGGTGTAAAGCTCCGTGAAAGCGTCGGGGTCTCCAATTAGGTTGTGGAGATCGCCCCGAGCAATTTGACGGGTACCGGTGACCGCACCCAAGGGTTGTGAAAGAACATGCAGTGCCCCCATGTTTGGTTTTGCTAATTGATGATAATCTCTATGGACTAATGGTTGCCTTGAGTTATATTTGAAGGTTTTGTCCATAGGATTTTCTTGGAGTACATGTGTTGGTTTCAAGGAGAGTTTGTATTGACCAAGGTGCTATTGAGGAATTATCCAAAGATTGGTCATGTGAGAGTTGAGCTTATTGCAAGCATGTCTTGAAGAAGAAGATTGTGTGATCATTCATGTTTACCTTCAAGACATCATCCAAATGAAGAGAGTTGGAAAGATTCAAGGTTAATCAAGACTAAGTCAAGAGTGAATCAAATTGATCAACTCACAAAGCGTAGAAGATGTACCGAGAGGAATCAAGTGATCCCATGGCATGGTAAGCATTGTCCATTGTGCTTTGTGTACTAACCCATGGTCTATGTGAGAGTTCTATTTGGGGTTAGGTACATGTTCATGGGCTTGCGTCAAGAGGAAGATATCACTCAACCCATGGAGAGGATGACATCAAGTGGTGATCGTCATCAAGATTGCCGTATGCAAGTTCAAGTGGAGCATCACGAAGAGATCAAGTGCTTGAAGTTTGCCATCTATTGCGGTGTCAATGGACTTGTGAAGATGTGCCGAAGAATGGCTCACCCATAGTGGAGTATGGGGGAGCAATCATCTAGTCTCCATCGACCCAACGCAATCAAGAAAGGTGGTTCATCTTAAGGAGGACAAGATCGTCATCATCTAGCTCAAGTGGATCATGTGCAAGGCAAAGGTTTTCCCTTGATAGGTTTTCTATTTTACCGGTCTCATGGTGGTAGTTGGGAGACTGGGTTATAGGATCGATAGTCGTACTATCAAGGGGGGCTCTCAAGTGAGTAGCTTGATCGTATTGTTCGTCGAGAGCTCAAACCATTGCATCCTTGCATCATGTTTCTTGGTTGTTGTTTGGTTATCTTTGTGAGTCTTAGAGCTTATGGTCATCTAGATGACAAGCTTGAGTTCATCGAAAACAAAGTTTGCATGCATCTTCTATGATGTTTTCGGTGTTGGAGGATTTACCGGTCTTATCCGAGGAAGGGTTCTCACCATTTTATTTTGGGCCTTTTCTCATTTGCTTCTTATTGATTTTTCTATCAAGATTGTGTTATCCCTTGTCGCTAGCTTTCCAACAAACTTGGTTTCGTTGAATTCGGAGTCCGTTTGCAGAAGTTGTGTTAGTTTTGATGTTTCGAAAAGGCTGCAGCGGTACTACCGCGGACAGGAGCGGAAGTAAGTTTTTACTACCACTCTTGGGAGCGGTACTACCGCTTGGAGCAGTACTACCGCGGCTACTTCCGTGGCTACTTCCGCTCGGGACCAAAAACTCGTGGTTTCTCTCTCGTTGGGCTGTTTTGACCGTGCTAAGCGGTAGTACCGCTCCTCCAAGCGGTAGTACCGCTTGTGCACGACGTGAGCACATAACGGTTGGATTCGGGAGGTCCTATAAAAGGGTGTCTTCTTCCCCAATGAACCTTATCCTTTGATCTCGTGTTCTTCCCCCATTGTTGACCTTCTTCGAGCTTGCTAACTCTCAATCCCTCCATGGATTCTTGCTAGTTTTTGAGGGAAAAGAGAGAGGAGATCTAGATCCACATTTCCACCAATCACTTTCTCCTCTATGTGAGGGGAACCCCTTGGATCATGATCTTGAAGTTCTTGGTGTTCTCCTTCTTGTTCTTCCTCTCATTTTCCTCCCTAGCATTAGTTGCTTCGGTGGGATTTGAGAGAGAAGGACTTGGGCACTCTGTGTGCCCTTCCCATTGCATTTGGTGCATCGGTTTAAGTTCTTCACGTGATACATGGAAGTTACAAGTTGAGAAGCTTATTACTCTTGGGTGCTTGGTACCCTTGAGCTTGTTCCTCTTGGGTGCATGGGCGCCCTAGACGGTTGGTGGTGTTCGGAGCTCAATCATTATGGTGTAAAGCTCCGGGCAAGCGTCGGGGTCTCCAATTAGGTTGTGGAGATTGCCCCGAGCAATTTGACGGGTTCCGGTGACCGCCCCCAAGGGTTGCCAAAGTGTACGGGTTCGGTGACCGCCCCCAAGGGTTGCCATTTGTACGGGTTCGGTGACCGCCCTCAAGGGTCCCTTAGTGGAATCACGGCATCTTGCATTGTGCGAGGGCGTGAGGAGATTACGGTGGCCCTAGTGGCTTCTTGGGGAGCATTGTGCCTCCACACCGCTCCAAACGGAGATTAGCATCCGCAAGGGTGTGAACTTCGGGATACATCATCGTCTCCGCGTGCCTCAGTTATCTCTTACCCGAGCCCTTTACTTATGCACTTTACTTTGTGATAGCCATATTGTTTCTTGTCATATATCTTGCTATCACCTAAGTAGTTTTTCTTGCTTAGCATAAGTTGTTGGTGCACATAGGTGAGCCTAGTTGTTGTAGGTTTTGTGCTTGACAAATTAACCGCTAGGTTTATTCCGCATTTGTTCAAGCCTCAAACGTAATTATTTTAAAGCGCCTATTCACCCCCCCTCTAGGCGACATCCACGATCTTTCAATTGGTATCAGAGCCTCGTCTCTCTTTGTTGGGCTTAACCGCCTAGAGAGTAAAGATGTCGACTAGAGGATTAGGATTCTCTGACACTCTTAGTTTCAATGGCACAAATTTTGATGTTTGGGTAATTCGCATGCTTAATCTCTTTAGAGTCATGGACCCAAATTTAGAGCGAATTGTAGATATGGGTTTTTCTCCTCCAAAGGATCCCCAAAGGTTATCTTTAGAGGATGAGAAAAACTCTTATCTCAATGCTCAAGCTTCTAATGTGCTTTATGATGTTTTGAGCAATGTAGTTATATTTGAACTCATGCCGTTTCGGGATGCTCATGAGTTATGGACAAAGCTTCAAGATAAATATGGCGTGTCCAATATTTGTGGGGATGATTGTTCTCCCTCCACCTCCGGTCGTATAGTCTTCTCAACTTCTTCTACTTCACCTACATGTGGTTTGCCACAAGGTAATGATATGGTGAGTAGTGTTGGTCATTGCAATGATGAAGTATGCTTATTGTGGATGATCCTTCATCACTATCGTATTGCAATGCTCCCTCTTTGGGCTTTAACACTTCGAGGACTCCAAATGTTTCACATGCTTGTGTTGATAGTCCTTGCATATTATGTAGAAATTGCTTGTTCAAATCTCATGATGATATGCTTGCTATGTCTTGTTGCCATGATAAAAATGCATCTATTTCCTTGAATTGTTGTGCTAACAATGCATAGGAAACTGAACACTCCATGGAACAAGATGTGGTGTTTAATGGTGCTTCAAGGGATCCTACATCATCATCTATTGCTTTTTGCCTTATGGCTAAGGCGTCAAAGGTATCTCCTACTTTGTACCCCAATATGTCTCTTGATGATGGTGTTGATGCTAATGATGATGAGGATAATGATGAAGAGAATGATAATGTTGCCTCCTTAAAAATTTAGGGGGAAATGGTTTTTAAAGCTCTTCATAAAAATAAAATTGCTCATTCTAACTTCATGGAAATTATGTCCATTGCCATTGAGGGCAAGAAATATATTGAGGAGTTGGAATTTCATCTCGAGGAGCATGAGGTCACCATTGAGAAAATGGAAGCTCATGGGCGTGATTACGCAAATGAGATCGTGGAGCTATCTCAAGCTCTTGAACATGAACAAACCACCTCTGAATCTCTTGAGGAGACTTTTGCTCTAGAACTATCTAGAGTGAGGGAATCTCATGATAGAGATCTTGAGGTAGCCAATGATTTCAAAACTAAAAATGCTAAGCTTGAAGTTTCTCATGCTAGACTCCTTGAGGATTTTGAGCACCTCGAAAATGGCTCAAGGGTCATCAAGGGTGAGCTCATCAAACTCACCGAGTCTCATGCTCAACTTGAAGCTTCTTATTTAAAAGAGCTTGCCAAGTTGTCCTCTCCTATTGTTGTAAATAATGATGCTTGTGCTACTAACTCTATTACTTGTGAAGCATCCATTTTGAAGGAGAATGTTGAGCTACGGGCTCAATTTGAGTTGCTATCTAGCAATTATGGGAAATTGGAAGAAAGTCATGAAAAGCTCTCAAGCTCTCATGATGATCTTCTAGTATCCCATAGTGTGCTAAAGATAGCTCATGAGGCCATGATTGCTAAGGTAGCATCTAGTGAGCCTCATGTGGATACTAGCACTACTTCTAGTCAAAATAGTATATTTCCATGTGCTAGTCCTTGTAATTCATCTACTCACAATGTTGGTACATCTTGTGATGAATTGCTTTCCTTGCCTTGTTGCTCTAACGATGAAGCTTATACTTCCTCTAGTACTTGTGTTGAGACTAACCATGTAGAGGAAATCAAAGAGCTCAAGACCCAAGTCAGTTCTTTGAAGAAAGACTTGGAAAAGAGTCATCAAGGGAAAACCACACTCAACAATATCTTGTGTGTGCAAAAATCCCCCAATGACAAAGGTGGACTTGGATTCAACTCCAATAAGAAGAAGAAGTCCAAGATGAACAAAAGGAAGGGCCAAGAACAAGTCAAGAATTCGACCAAGATTGTTTGCTTCAAGTGCAAAGTAGAAGGGCATCATGTTAAATCTTGCCCATTGAAGAAGAAGGCCATTAGTGTCAAGCAACAAGGGAAGAGGGCACAAGTTCAATCTCATGCTCAACCTCAAGTTGAAGAAAGGCCTCTTCCCAAGAAGACTCAAGTTAATGCCTCTCTTGTTGAGAAATCAAGTGAGAAGAAAGTGAAGAGTAGACATTGATACTTATGTCGTGAGAAAGGCCATGTCGCTTCTTCATGCACTAGTGGTAACTTATCCAACCCAATTACTATTGATGATATCTATTCTCTTGGTAAGGATAAGGTCGGCAATGTGTTTGCCAAGTTTGTTGGTACTCAAAGTGGTGTCAAGAAAAGAACCATTTGGGTTGCCAAGCCTATTGTGACTAACCTCTTAGGACCCAACTTGGTTGGGGACCAACAAGCTCAAACTTGATCAATAGGTGTTGTTGGAGGGCATTGGAGACTTGGCTACATTATGAAGAATTAGGGGGACTTCATCATTCTCTTTGTCTCAAGCCAACTCAATTGGATTATCAAGTTTCTATTTTATATCCAATGTGCCTACTTGCGGTAACTTGTACTTAAATTGTTTACCTTGAAAGTTACTTGCCCCCTTGCATGTTTTGGTTTTGTTCCTTGCATGTGTTTGTATATGTTGCGCTTCCAACTTGCTTATCTTTAGCAATCAAGTATGTGTGTGTTGGTTTGCACATCATGTACGTGTGCGTTGTGCGTTGAGCCTTTTTGCTTCTTGTTTGTATCCTAGTTGGCTCGTGTGAGAGATCAATGGAACATCCCATTTTGGGGGAGTGATGTGCTTTGTGCACCTCACAATCCTATAAATGTGTGTACATGAGGAATACCATCTAGTATTGATATTACAAGATTATCTAGTCGCTAGGTGGTATATCTCTCATGAGAAATTCAAATTCTAAAAATTCCATTGATTATCTCGTGTTGGATCCTCTTATTGCCTCTTGTTAAGTTCTTATTGGTATCACCTTATGGGGGAGTAATATGCTAAGTGCATATTACAAGCCTAGAAAATGTGTACATTTGAGATATTGTCACCTAGAATTGATATTGTAGATTATCTTGTTCCTAGGTGGCATGTTAGCTCTACAAGTTGCAATTTGCTTGTGTTTGGTGTGAAGATGATGTCGGATATCCTTGTTATCTACCACCGAGAATTATTTCCAAATACTTCTTGTCTTTTTACAATTGGTAGTCACTTTTGTGTGGTAGAATTTATTGATCATCTTTACATTGGCTTTTGTTTTTATTTGCCTTTTTGCTTGCCAAGGTTTGTGTCAACTCCCATTGTCTTCCATACCACTTGTGGATCTTGTTTATTTCTTGTTCTTGTCTAAGGTTTTCTAGATATAGTGAAAGTGGTGATCTCACCTTGTGCATTTTGTATTCAAATACAAATTCCCTATATAATGCACAACTCGTGGGGGAGCTATCCTATTTTCTCTAGAACACTCTTCTTGTGATCCTTATCAAGTGTGTAGGTGGAAGGCAAGACATTTCTTTTTGGTACTTTGTGCCATCATGAAACTTTGTTGAGAGCTTGGTTTGTTTGGAACCATCCTCTCTTTGGGAGTTTGACATCTTTTATTTTTGTGTGTATCAATGGATATATCACTCCTTGTTGTATCTTTAATGATATCTTCCAAGTGATGATTTATCTATTTGGTATCCTTTTCTCTTGGCATTTTGTTTTGGTTTGGTTTTAGTTCTTGAAAGTCTTGAGCATGCATATTTACTTCATGTATGTTTTACGGCATGCTTTCTTTCTTTGACTCAATATATAGGGGAAACTCCACCTTGTCTCAATTTGTATGAGATGTGCATGAAATTCTTTTTCAAATCTGTATACACATATTTATTTGGAGTTTGTCCTATGTATTGGTGTTTCTAACTATTTGGTCCCGATGAGTTTGGGTACCGTTTAGTGTGTGTTGTTCTTCTAGGAACATTTGGAGATTCATTGGATGCTCGGCTCACTCACAAGGAAGGTGTTGTCACCATGTGCATTTTGGAGTCAAGCTAGGATGATCAATGAACTACTATCTACCTTCAATGGGTATCTACTACATCCTTCCAATGATATCTCGGTAACAAGTACCTTTATCTACTTCATGCACACATTTATTGCATCAACCTTGTGTAGGTTGCATCATGGCATGTGTTTCACTAGTTCTTGTGATACTTGTTTCCTTTCTCAAAGCATCTCAACGATGATCTCATGTTGCTAGTTGTGATGTCTTTGATGGTTGTGTGGTAGGAATTCATCTATATCCAATAAGACCATATCTAGCCATGTGCTATGCTTCCAAGCAAATATCTTATTGGTATATCTATGACTTACTTTTGGATATCTTGTTCCTTCGTGTTGTAACTATTCTGGGTGTACATCCTTCTTTGTAGATATATCTTCATGATTTCGTCTACCTAGAATCTTATACACTTGAGAGAAGTTTCATATCTAGATGATATCCTTTCTTTCATGTCCACCTTGTCTTTCTTATGTTATTTCTTTGGTGGCTCCGTGAAAGCTTTTGCCTTGAGTGCGTGTCCTCTATCGTTGCATCTTGATGCACTCTTGTGTGGTGAAGATTATTTTCCTCTTGCTTATTTTTATGGGGCTTGGTATCCCTCGTCTTGATGAGCCTCTCTTCGTCTATCTTCACCACGGGTTGTCACAAGCATAGGTTCTCTATTTGCTTATTAGTAAGCTTATGAACCCATTTGCCAATTGTGTGTGGGAATGATAGGCCTTGCACCGTGCGCCTCATTCTTTCAAGACTATGTTGACGATTAATGCTCATCCTAATTTTAGTCTTCTCAAGTGCTTGGCCATGACTCACACACATCATTTTTGGTTGAGCCTTTTCTTAAGTTGCCTCTCTTACATGTTGCTCAACCATGTGCTTGCTGCAAGCACTAGGCTTTATTTCCTATTTGCTCACTTGCACTGGATGTGAGTTTCTATTGATTTTGGGGGAGCTATGATCCTATTTTGTGCACTTTGTATTCAAATACAAATATTCTTATGTGTGCACAAATCATGGGGAGCTTCTCTAGTTTCTTTAGAACACTCCTTTGCGCTTTTCTTATCTTTTCTTGTGGCTCGTAGGATTATTGGTCTAGTTGCTTCAATTGGTATCTTTTGATTGCTTGTGTCTCTCTTTGTTATGTCTTTGTGGCATATATTTCTGTTGCAATCTTTGGGCCTCAATATAGTTTGTCTTCCTCCAAGTACTAACAGTTGGATATGTGTATTGCATTCCACTCTCTTGTTGAGAAATACACAATTTCTGGAGGACCACAATTTATATTGGCCTTCTAAGCTTTTCGCCCATTTTGGCAATAGATGCCAATGGGGGAGAAGTTTCAGAGAGTTTTGTGGAGAAGTCGTCTGAGTCTTCTCCTTGCTTTGGTTTTGGTTCCTAAGCTTTTGCATCTCATTCTCATGCATCATTGGTTGTTGCATTGCATGGTGATGCATAATTCCTTATATAAACTCTCATGAAAGTGATTGTCATCAATTACCAAAATGGGGGAGATTGAAAGAACATGCGGTGCCCCCATGTTTGGTTTTGGTAATTGATGACAATATCTATGAACTAATGGTTGCCTTGAGTTATATTTGAAGGTTTTGTCCATAGGATTTTCTTGGAGTACATGTGTTGGTTTCAAGGATAGTTTGTGTTGACCAAGGTGCTATTGAGGAATTATCCAAAGATTGGTCATGTGAGAGTTGAGCTTATTGCAAGCATGTCTTGAAGAAGAAGATTGTGTGATCATTCATGTTTACCTTCAAGACATCATCCAAATTAAGAGAGTTGGAAAGATTCAAGGTTGATCAAGACTAAGTCAAGAGTGAATCAAATTGATCAACTCACAAAGCGTAGAAGATGTACCGAGAGGAATCAAGTGATCCCATGGCATGGTAAGCATTTTCCATTGTGCTTTGTGTACTAACCCATAGTCTATGTGAGAGTTCTATTTGGGGTTAGGTACGTGTTCATGGGCTTGCGTCAAGAGGAAGATATCACTCAACCCATGGAGAGGATGACATCAAGTGGTGATTGTCATCAAGATTGCTGTGTGCAAGTTCAAGTGGAGCATCACGAAGAGATCAAGTGCTTGAAGCTTGCCATCCATTGTGGTGTCAATGGACTTGTGAAGATGTGCCGAAGAGTGGCTCACCCAAAGTGGAGTATGGGGGAGCAATCATCTAGTCTCCATCGACCCAGCGCAATCAAGAAAGGTGGTTCATCTTAAGGAGGACAAGATCGTCATCATCTAGCTCAAGTGGATCATGTGCAAGGCAAAGGTTTTCCCTTGATAGGTATTCTATTTTACCGGTCTCATGGTGGTAGTTGGGAGACCGGGTTATAGGATCGATAGCCGTACTATCAAGGGGGGGCTCTCAAGTGAGTAGCTTGATCGTATTATTCATCGAGAGCTCAAACCATTGCATCCTTGCATCATGTTTCTTAGTTGTTGTTTGGTTATCTTTGTGAGTCTTAGAGCTTATGGTCATCTAGATGACAAGCTTGAGTTCATCGAAAACGGAGTTTGCATGCGTCTTCTATGATGTTTTCAGTGTTGGAGGTTTTACCGGTCTTATCCGAGGAAGGGTTCTCACCATTTTATTTTGGGCTTTTTCTCATTTGCTTCTTATTTATTTTTCTATCAAGATTGTGTTAGCCCTTGTTGCTAACTTTGCAACAAACTTGGTTTCGTTGAATTCGGAGTCCGTTTGCAGAAGTTGTGTCAGTTTTGATGTTCCGAAAAGGCTGCAGCGGTACTACCGCGGACAGGAGCGGAAGTAAGTTTTTACTACCCCTCTTGGGAGCGGTACTACCGCTTGGAGCAGTACTACCGCGGCTACTTCCGTGGCTACTTCCACTCGGGACCAAAAACTCGTGTTTTCTCTCTCGTGGGGCTGTTTTGACCGTTCTAAGCGGTAGTACCGCTCCTCCAAGCGGTAGTACCGCTTGTGCATGACGTGAGCACATAACGGTTGGATTCAGGAGGTCCTATAAAAGGGGGTCTTCTTCCCCAATGAACCTTATCCTTTGAGCTCGTGTTCTTCCCCCATTGTTGACCTTCTTCGAGCTTGCTAACTCTCAATCCCTCCATGGATTCTTGCTAGTTTTTGAGGGAAAATAGAGAGGAGATCTAGATCCACATTTCCACCAATAACTTTCTCCTCTATGTGAGGGGAACCCCTTGGATCTTGATCTTGGAGTTCTTGGTGTTCTCCTTCTTGTTCTTTCTCTCATTTTCCTCCCTAGCATTAGTTGCTTCGGTGGGATTTGAGAGAGAAGGACTTGGGCACTCCGTGTGCCCTTGCCATTGCATTTGGTGCATCAGTTTGAGTTCTTCACGTGATACGTGGAAGTTACAAGTTGAGAAGCTTATTACTCTTGGGTGCTTGGTACCCTTGAGCTTGTTCCTCTTGGGTGCTTGGGCGCCCTAGAAGGTTGGTGGTGTTCAGAGCTCAATCATTGTGGTGTAAAGCTTCGGGCAAACGTCGGGCTCTCCAATTAGGTTGTGGAGATCGCCCCCAAGGGTTGCCATTTGTACGGGTTCAGTGACCGCCCTCAAGGGTCCCTTAGTGGAATCACAACATCTTGCATTGTGCGAGGACGTGAGGAGATTACGGTGGCCCTGGTGGCTTCTTGGGGAGCATTGTGCCTCCACACCGCTCCAAACGGAGATTAGCATCTGCAAGGGTGTGAACTTCGGGATACATCATCATCTCCGCGTGCCTCGGTTATCTCTTACCTGAGCCCTTTACTTATGCACTTTACTTTGTGATAGCCATATTGTTTCTTGTCATATATCTTGCTATCACCTAAGTAGTTTTTCTTGCTTAGCATAAGTTGTTGGTGCACATAGGTGAGCCTAGTTGTTGTAGGTTTTGTGCTTGACAAATTAACCGCTAGGTTTATTCCGCATTTGTTCAAGCCTCAACCGTAATTATTTTAAATCGCCTATTCACCCCCCCTCTAGGCAACATCCACGATCTTTCAGGTTGCCAAAGTGTATGGGTTCGGTGACCGCCCCCAAGGGTTGTCATTTGTATGGGTTCGGTGACTGCCCTCAAGGGTGCCTTAGTGGAATCATGGCATCTTACATTGTGCGAGGGCGTGAGGAGATTACAGTGGCCCTAGTGGCTTCTTGGGGAGCATTGTGCCTCCACACCGCTCGAAATGGAGATTAGCATCCGCAAGGGTGTGAACTTCGGGATACATCGTCGTCTCCGCATGCCTCGGTTATCTCTTACCCGAGCTCTTTACTTATGCACTTTACTTTGTGATAGCCATATTGTTTCTTGTCATATATCTTGCTTTCACCTAGTAGTTTATCTTGCTTAGCATAAGTTGTTGGTGCACATAGGTGAGCCTAGTTGTTGTAGGTTTTGTGCTTGACAAATTAACCGCTAGGTTTATTCCGCATTTGTTCAAGCCTAAACCGCAATTATTTTAAAGCGCCTATTCACCCCCCCTTTAGGCGACATCCACGATCTTTCAATTGGTATCAGAGCCTCGTCTCTCTTTGTTAGGATTAACCGCCTAGAGAGTAAAGATGTCGACTAGGGGATTAGGATTCTCTAACACTCTTAATTTCGATGACACAAATTTTGATGTTTGGGTAATTCACATGCTTAATCTCTTTAGGGTCATGGACCCAAATTTATAGCGAATTGTAGATATGGGTTTTTCTCCTCCAAAGGATCCCCAAAGATTATCTTTAGATGATGAGAAAAACTCTTATCTCAATGCTCAAGCTTCTAATGTGCTTTTCGATGCTTTGAGCAATGTAGTTATATTTCAACTCATGCCGTTCCGGGATGCTCATGAGTTGTGGACAAAGCTTCAAGATAAATATGGTGTGTCCAAGATTTCTGGAGATGATTGTTCTCCCTCCACCTCCGGCCGTGTTGCCTTCTCAACTTCTTCTACTTCACCTACATGTGGATTTCCACAAGGTAATGTTATGGTGAGTAGTGTTGGTCATTGCAATGATGATAATGTGCTTATCGTTAACTCTTCATCACCATCTTGTTGCAATGCTCCATCTTTGGACTTTAACACTTCGTGCACCTTACATGTTTCACATGCTTGTGTTGATAGTCCGTGCATATCATGTAGAAATTGCTTGAATAAATCTCATAATGATATGCTTTCTATATCTTGTTGCCATGATAAAAATGCATGTATTTCCTCGAGTTGTTGTGCTAACAATGTAGAGGAAACCCAACACTCCATGGAACAAGATGTGGTCTCAAATGGTGTTTCAAGGGATCCTAGATCATCATCTATTGTTTTATGCCTTATGGCTAAGGCTTCAAAGGTATCTCCTACTTTGAACCCCTATATGTCTCTTAATGATGATGTTAATGCTAATGATGAATAGAATGATAAGTTGCCTCCTTAAAAATTAAGGGGGAAATAATTTTTAAAGCTCTTCATAAAAATAAAATTGCTTGTTCGAGCTTCATAGAAATCATGTCCATTGCCATTGAGGGCAAGAAATATACTGAGGAGTTGGAATCTCATCTCGAGGAGCATGAGGTCACCATTGAAAAAATGGAAGGTCATGAGCGTGATTACGCTAATGAGATTGCGAACCTCTCTCAAGCTCTTGAACTTGAACAAACCACCAAGGAATGTCTTGAGGAGACTTTTGCTCTAGAATTATCTAGAGTGAAGGAATCTCATGATAGAGCTCTTAAGGTGGCCAATGTTTTTGAAACTAAAAATGAGAAGCTTGAAGTTGCGCATGCTAAACTTCTTGAGGACTTTGGTCACCTCGAAAATGGCTCAAGAGTCATTAAGAGTGAGCTCATCAAACTCACCGAGTCTCATGCACAACTTAAAGCTTCATATTCAAAAGAGCTTGCCAAGTTGCCTACTCCTCTTGCTATTATTGATGACGCTTGTGCTACTAACTCTATTACTTATGAAGCATCCATTTTGAAGGAGAATGTTGAGCTTCAGACTCAACTTGAGTTGCTATCTGGCAATTATGGGAAATTGGAAGAAAGTCATGAAAAGCTCTCAAGCTCTCATGATGATCTTCTAGTATCCCATAATGTGCTAAAGATAGCTCATGAGGCCATGATTGCTAAGGTAACATCTAGTGAGCCTCATGTGGATACTAGCACCACTTCTAGTCAAAATACTATATTACCATGTGCTAGTCCTTGTATTTCATCTACTCACAATGTTGGTACATCTTGTGATGAATTGCTTTACTTGCCTTGTTGCTCTAATGATGAAGCTTATACTTCCTCTAGTACTTGTGTTGAGGCTAACCATGTAGAGGAAATCAAAGAGCTCAAGGCCCAAGTCACTTCTTTGAAGAAAGACTTGGAAAAGAGCCATGAAGGGAAATCCACACTCAACAATATCTTGAGTGTGCAAAAATCCCCCAATGAAAAAGGTGGACTTGGATTCAACTCCATTAAGAAGAAGAAGTCCAAGATTAACAAGAAGAAGGGCCAAGAACAAGTCAAGAATTCGGTCAAGATTGTTTGCTTCAAGTGCAAAATTGAAGGGCATCATGTGAGATCTTGCCCATTGAAGAAGAAGACCATTAGTGACAAGCAACAAGGGAAGCGGCCAAAAGTTCAATCTCATGCTCAACCACAAGTTGAAGAAATGCCTCTTCCCAATAAAACTCGAGCTAATGCTTCTCAAGTTGAGAAATCAAGTGAGAAGAAAGTGAAGAGTAGACGTTGCTACCTATGTCGTGAGAAAGGTCACCTCGCTTCCTAATGCACCAGTGGCAACTTACCCAACCCAATTATTATTGATGATATCTATTCTCTTGGAAAGGATAAGGTTGGCAATGTGTTTGCCAAGTTTGTTGGTACTCAATGTGGTGTCAAGAAAAGAACCATTTGGGTTGCCAAGCCTATTGTGACTAACCTCTTAGGACCCAACTTGGTTGGGGACCAACAAGCTCAAACTTGATCAATAGGTGTTGTTGGAGGGCATTGGAGACTTGGCTACATTATGAAGAATTAAGGGGACTTCATCATTCTTAGTGTCTCAAGCCAAGTTAATTGGGTTATCAAGTTTCTATACTATATCCAATGTGCCTCCTTCCGATAAATTGTACTTAAATTGTTTACATTGCAAGTTACTTGCCCCTCTGCATGTTTTGGTTTTGTTCCTTGCATGTGTTTGTATATGTTGTGCCTCCAATTGCTTATCTTGAGTAATCAAGTATGTGTATGTTGGTTTTCACATCATGTACATGTGTGTCGTATGTTGAGCCTTTATGCATCTTGTTTGTATCTTAGTTGGCTCTTATGAGATATTAATGGAATATCCCATTATGGGGGAGTGATGTGCTTTGTACACCTCACAATCCTATAAATGTGTGTACATGAGGAATACCATCTAGTATTGATATTACAAGATTATCTAGTCGTTGTGTGGTATGTCTTCTCATGAGAAATTCAAATTCTAAATTGTCCATTAATTATCTCTTGTTGGATCATTATTTTGCCCCTTGTTTATCTTTAATTGGTATCACATTATGGGGGAGTAATATGCTATGTGTATATTACTAGCCTAGAAAATGTGTACATTTGAGATGTTTTCACCTAGAATTGATATTGTAAATTATCTTGTTCCTAGGTGGCATGTTAGCTCTACAAGTTGCAATTTGCTTGTGTTTGGTGTGAAGATGATGTCGGATATCCTTGCTATCTATCACCAGGAATTATTTCCAAATACTTCTTGTCTTTTGACAATTGGTACTCACTTATGTGTGGTAGAAATTATTGATCATCTTCACGTTGGCGTTTGCTTTTTATTTGCCTTATCTCTTGCCAAGTTTGTGTCAACACCCATTGCCTTCCCTGCCACTTGAGGATCTTGTTGTTTTCTTGATCTTGTCTAGTGTTTTCCTTGATAAGTGAACGTGGTGATCCTACCTTGTGCATTTTGTATTCAAATGCAAATTCTCTATAATGCACAACTCGTGGGGGAGCTATCCTATTTTCTATAAAACATTAAACTTGTGATCCATTTTAAGTGTGTGTTGGTGTACGACAAGCCGTTTCTTTTTGGTACTTGTGCCATCATGAAACTTTGTAGAGAGCTTGGTTTGTTTGGAACCATCCTCTCTTTTGGGAGTTTGATATCATTTTGTGGGTTCCAATGGATATCTCATTCCTTGATGTATCTTTAATGATATCTTCCAAGTGATGATTTCTCCATTTGGTATTCTTTTCACTTGGTATTTCCTTGTATTTTGGTATCGGTTCTTGAAAGTCTTGAGCATGCATATTAACTTCATGTAGTTTCTTTGGCATGCTTTCTCTCTTTGACCCAATATATAGGGGAAACTCCACCAAGTCTAAAATTGGATGAGATGTGCATGAATTTCATTTCCATATATATATGCACATATTTATGTGGAATTTGTCCTATGTATTGTTGGTGTTTCTAACTCTTTGGTCCCAATGAGTTTGGGTACCATTTTGTTTGTGTTGTTTGTTCTAGGAAAAATTGGAGATGCATTGGATGCTCGGCTCACTCACAAGGAAGGTGGTGTCATCACGTGCTTATTGGAGTCAAGCTAGGATGCTCAATGAACTACTATCTATTACCTTCAATTGGTTTCTTCTACATCCTTCCAATAATATCTCGGTAACAAGTATCTATTCATGCATTCTTCTCTTGCATTCAACCTTGTGTAGGTTGCATCTTGGCATGATAGTAATTCCATCTTGTGATACTTGTTTCCTTTCTCAAAGCATCTCAACGATGATCTCATATTTCTAGTTGTGATGTCTTTGATGGTTGTGTGGTAGGAATTCATCTATATACAATAAGACCATATCTAGCCATGTGCTATGCTTCCAAGCAAATATCTTATTGGTATATCTATGACTTCCTTTTGGATATCTTGTTCCTTGGTGTTATAACTATTCCGGGTGTACATCCTTCTTTGTAGATATATATCATCATTTTGGTTGAGCCTACTCTTAAGTTGCCTCTTTTATATGTTGCTCAACCATTTGTTTGTTGCAAGTGCTAGGCTTTGTCTCCTACATGCTCACTTGCACCAGTTGTTAGTTTTTATTGATTTTCGGGAAGTGATGATCCTATTTTGTGCACTTGGTATCCTAATACAAATATTGTAAGGAGTGCACAAATCATGGAGAGCTTCACTAGTGTCCTTAGAACACTCTGTTGCTCTCTTGCACTTGTCGTGAGGTTCTATTGATCTTGGGGGAGTGACGATCCTATTTTGTGCTCGTTGTATCCAATTACAAAACTAAATTATGCACAAATCATGGGGAGCTTCTCTAGTTTCTCTAGAACACTCCTTTGCTCATATCATAATTTATTTCATTCATGTGGCACGTAGGATCATTGGTCTAGTTGGCTATATTGATATCCGTTGATTGCTTGCTTCAATTGGTATCTTTTGATTGCTTGATTGCTTGTTTCTCTCTTTGTTATGTCTTTGTGGCATATCATTCTTTTGCAATCTTTGGGCCTCAATATAGTTTGTCTTCCTCCAAGTATTTACCATTGGACATGTGTATTGCATTCCACTCTCTTGTTGAGAAATACACAATTTATGGAGGAACACTTTTTATATTGGCCTTCTAAGCTTTTCACCCATTTTGGCAATCGATGCCAATGTGGGAGGAGTTTCAGAGAGTTTCGTTCCTAAGCATTTGCATCCCATTCTCATGCATCATTGGTTGTTGCATTGCATGGTGATGCATAATTCCTTGTATAAACTCTCTTGAAAGTGTTTGTCATCAATTACCAAAATGGAGGAGATTGAAAGAATATGCGGTGCCCCCATGTTTGGTTTTAGTAATTGATGACAATCTCTATGGACTAATGGTTGCCTTGAGTTATATTTGAAGGTTTTGTCCACAGACTTTTCTTGGAGTACATGTGTTGGTTTCAAGGAGAGTTTGTGTCGACCAAGGTGCTATTCAAGGAATTACCTAAAAGATTGGTCTTGTGAGAGGTTGATCAAGACTAAGTCAAAGAGTGAATCAAGTGATCCCATGGTATGGTAAGCATTGTCAATTACGCTTTATGTACTAACCCATGGTCTTCGTGAGAGTTCTTTGTGGGGTTAGGATGCGGTGTGCAAGTTCAAGTAGTCCATCACGAAGAGATCAAGTGCTTGAAGCTTGATGTCCATTGTGGTGACAGTGGACTTGTGAAGATGAGCCAAAGAGTGGCTCACCCATAGTGGACTATGGGGGAGCAATCATCTAGTCTTCATCGAGCTAACGCAATCAAGAAAGGTCGTCCAACTTGAGGGAGTCAAGATCGTCATCATCTAGCTCAAGTGGACCATGTGCAAGGCAAAGGTTTGCCCTTGATAGTTTTTCTATTTTACCGGTCTCATGATGGTAGTTGGGAGACCGGGTTATAGGATCGTTTGCCATACTATCAAGGGGGGCTCTCAAGTTGGTAGCTTGATCGTATCGTTAGTAGAGAGCTCAAACCATTGCATCCTTGCATCATGTTTCTTGGTTCTTGTTTGGTTCTCTTTGTGAGTCTTAGAGCTTATGGTCATCTTGATGACAAGCTTGAGTTCATCGAAAATGGAGTTCGCATGCGTCTTCTATGATGTTTTCGGTGTTGGAGGTTTTACTGGTCTTATCCAAGGAAGGGTTCTCACCATTTTCTTATGGAACTTTTCTAATTTGCTTCTTATTGATATTTCTATCAAAATTGTGTTAGCCCATGTCGTTAGCTTTCCAACAAACTTGGTTTCGTTGAATTCGGAGTCCGTTTGCAGAAGTTGTGGCTGTTTTGGTAAAGGCTGCAGCGGTACTACCGCGGCTAGAGCGGATGTAAATTTTTACTACCACGGCTCCTGAGTGGTAGTACCGCTCCGGACCAAAATCTCGTGTTTTGCTCAGCGGAGGTAGGCACGGAAGTTTTTTTTAGTACCACTCGCAAGCAGTAGTACCGCTACCATTTGCGGTAGTACCGCTATCCCTAGCGGTAGTACCGTGAGGTCGAGCAGTAGTACCGCTCCGGCAGTTCTACTGGCCTTTTGCCTAGTGGTAGTACCGCTCCTTGGAGCGGTAGTACCGCTCTGTGCGGGCTGTGAGCATAACGGTTGGATTTTCCCCACCTATAAAAGGGGGTCTTCTTCCCCCATTGAACCTTATCCTTTGAGCTCGTGTTCTTCCCCCATTGTTGATCTTCTTCGAGCTTGCTAACTCTCAATCCCTCCATGGATTTTTGCTAGTTTTTGAGGGAAAAGAGAGAGGAGATCTAGATCCACATTTCCACCAATCACTTTCTTCTCTATGTGAGGGGAACCCCTTGGATCTAGTTCTTGGAGTTCTTGATGTTCTCCTTCTTGTTTTTCCTCTCATTTTCCTCCCTAGCATTAGTTGCTTTGGTGGGATTTGAGAGAGAAGGACTTGGGAACTCCGTGTGCCCTTGCCATTGCATTTGGTGCATAGGTTTGAGTTCTCCACGATGATACGTGGAAGTGAAGTTTGAGAAGCTTATTACTCTTGGGTGTTTGGGCACCCTAGAGCTTGTTCCTCTTGGGTGCCTTGGCGCCCTAGACGGTTGGTGTTGTTCGGAGCTCAACCATTGTGGCGTAAAGCTCCGGGTAAGCGTCGGGGTCTCCAATTAGGTTGTGGAGATCACCCAGAGCAATTTGACGGGTAGCGGTGACCTCCCCCAAGGGTTGCCAAAATGTATGGGTACGGTGACCGCCCTCAAGGGTCCCTTAGTGGAATTACGGCATCTTGCATTGTGCGAAGGCGTGAGGAGATTACGGTGGCCCTAGTGGCTTCTTGGGGAGCATTGTGCCTCCACACGCTCCAAATGGAGATTAGCATCCGCAAGGGTGTGAACTTCGGGATACATCATCGTCTCCGCGTGCCTCTGTTATCTCTTACCCGAGCTCTTTACTTATGCACTTTACTTTGTGATAGTCATATTGTTTCTTGTCATATATCTTGCTTTCACCTAGTAGTTTATCTTGCTTAGCATAAGTTGTTGGTGCACATAGGTGAGCCTAGTTGTTGTAGGTTTTGTGCTTGACAGATTAACCGCTAGGTTTATTCCGCATTTGTTCAAGGCTAAACCGTAATTATTTTAAAGCGCCTATTCACCCCCCCTCTAGGCGACATCCACGATCTTTCAATATCAATGTAGAACTTCCTTCCATGACATAGTCGACTAGGACTCTTGTAATCCCAGGACCTCGTCATCTTATATATGTCGGGGCCGCGTTAGTCAGTAAGACACATCTTAGACAACATTACAATCTCTTGGTGTATTTTGTACACACCTCAACACAATATACAAGAGCATGACGTAGGGTATTATATCCTCCGTGAGAGCCCGAACCTGGGTAAACCTTGCCTCTTGTTACCATCGTGCCAAGTCGTCTAGCTAGAATATTGTACGGAGGGATCTGCCGGATCTAGCTCTGGCAATCACTGCCCGTGGCACCACCACACTGGAGGTGGTGTACACCAATGAGCCTGAGACGGTGAAGAACACCATCGCCATGTATGAGCAATGGCTCAGGACAAGTACAAGTTCGCGGGCCTCGACCTAGAGTACATCCATAGGCCTTCTTTAGAATGACAATGGATCATTCTCATACAACTATCCATGTGTGAGCACATTCTCGTCTGTTACTACTGCATGGTCAAGAGATCGTGTCACGCCCTCACTAATTTTATGCGGCACAAAGAAATAACTTCGCTAGCGTGGACATCATGAACGACAAGAGGGCATCAGGCACGAACCCGTCCTTCTTGGCAATAAATGGATCAAGATTCTACATGAGCATTACATGGACATCTAAAAGCAATTCCGGATCAAGGGTGGTGAGAAGGGAGACTACATGGGGTGACCTCACAACAACCATCATAGACCGCTCATACGACGACATGAGAAATGCATTCCCAAAGGTACTTCACAGTTTCTGGGAATGGAAGCCTCTTCCTGAAACACACCTCCATTATGCAGCGAAAGACGCTTACGTAAGCTACAAGGTGTATCGAAGAATCCTGACCATGAAGGATGTATTTCTTCACCATCTTAGTCTGAACAGTGGCGTGCGTCCCTGATCAGCCTTGAGGGTAGGGTTTCGCCCCCGATGCAAGGTGAGCGATGGATGGTCTAGCGGCTGCAAGCCTCGTAAGGGAAACCACATGATGGTGAACCGTTGCTACTTTCATATTCATGTTGAATTACACTGTTAGTTTAATTTAGAGGCTTGTGTTCTCGTGTTTGTATTAGGTCAAAATTTGTAGGTAATGCATATTTGCTAATTCCAGACAATAAACCATTGCTTGTATTTGTATTAACTTATGTGTGGCCAATTAAGAAGGTGTGTTGCCTATGTATCTGAATGGCATATTTATGTAAAACAATTGTGAAATGGCCTGATTACAAAGCTTTTAGAAATGTTCTGAGGACCTTGATAATTATTCGAATACACTATCATGAGTGGACTTGTACCTTTAGAACCGGTCATAAAGGCTTACAAGCAGTGGCGAATCTAGCACTAAATTGAAGGGTAGGCTTAGAACATCAAGTTTCTAAGTCTAATTAGCAAATGCAATGCAATTTACATGTTAAACACCTTAGTAAAATTGTCAACTAGTATGTTTAGTTGAAATAGGATATTTGGAGGGTAGACTTCAGCCTATTGAAGCCCCCCTAGTGGAATCGCCACTGCTTACAAGAGTGGTTTGAGTGCTTTGATGAATATTCACTCGTGCTTTCATAAAATGTTTTGCATAGTCCGCTATCTTCTCCAGTAAGTTCATGTTGCAGCTATCATGTCATGGACTAACATCATGTACTTTACAGGTAATTCATAAAATATACTCCCTCCGTTCCTAAATGTATGTCTTTGTAAAGATTCCACTATAAACCGCATACGGATGTATATAGATGCATTTTAAGTTTAGATTCATTCATTTTGCTTTGTATGTAGTCCATCTAGTGAAATCTCTACAAAGACTTATATTTAGGAACGGAGGGGGTATTTTAGATAGTTTGCCTAACTATTTTTGTGCCATTTCGTCTTTACAGTTTACGCCATGGATGCAACAAGTCATCTAGTAAACGTCACCGCTGAAGAGAGGGAGGAACCTCTGAATAAAATGGCAGGGCACATTCCAGCGAATTTGTTTGTTGCCGCAAAGGCATGTATCTCTCGTGACCTTAGTAAACCAAACAAACTCAACTCAGATAAGGAACACTGAATGCACGACTTAAAAATGTTCCGATCCTATAGCATGGGCCATGGGGACCCAAAACCATGAGTAAGTTACTCCGTATCTGTCCAACCGTCGTGGAATTGTATACTGTATGTCTCAGTGATTTGGTCTCACTCTCATCCATCGTGTCCGAGATCGGTCCAAACCTCGGCTTCAGGGCTACCTCTTGCTTTGCGCATGCACTGTAGGTACATACCCAGACGATGCATGGCACTTAGGCTGGTCATAGTGGGAGTAACATAGGTAGTAACATAGATGCCACATAAGTAAAATTGGTGATGTGGCAAGTAGTTAATGAGGAGAGACGCAAATAGAGTAACATAATATGTTACCATCACATAGCGGTTTCCAATGCATAATGAGTCTACAAAGTAATAAATGAAGGTAACTATGTTACCACACCTATGACACTACCCACTATGAAGGTACTTCCTCCGTCCGGGTTTATTAGGCCTAAAGACAACTTTTCTTAGACCAAGACACATAGTAATTTGCTCACATTAATTCTTCCATTCCACTCCCAATGCACTCTCTCACATGCATGCAACCAATGAAAAAGCCACATGAAGTGTATTAACTTTTCAGCCATGGCACCAACAACAATAGCTTTCAATACAGCCAATGAAATGGTTGCATGCATGCACCTTTCCAACGGGGGCCTTATAAAAGGGGACATGCTTGTGATGCTGAGAGGCCTAATAAACCCGGACGGAGGGAGTAGTAACATAGACTAGTAACATATGTATGTTACTAGTCTAAGTTACTCTCCACTATGACCAGCCTTATTGTGTTCTCCAACCAGCTTCTGCTGTCTTTACTCTCGCGCCTTCAAAGCCTCGAACGATAAGCACATGCCCCTCACCAAACAAAAAACCAAAAGGAGACTCTACCGGGTGAAGATTAGAAGAACACAAAATTGTGATCATGTATAGACAGCAAAGCACACAAGCCTGTAAGTAGTGACATCTTCCATTTTTCAAAAGTACACAAGCCTGTATAATGCTAGTAAGACCATTTGTTCCACCACTGGTCGAATTTAGCAAGTCTCCCATGCTAACATTCAAAAATACTACTAACTCCATGGCCCATGGGGGACCAAGCTGGTCGTGCAGGAGCGCAGCACAGACACATGAACACATGCAAGTATGGTTACCATGAATCCACATGCGAGTCCACATGCCAAGGTGCAGCATCTGTCCCCGCCGCGCGCTTCCGGTCAGCTCAGGCTCAGCTCCGGGCACATGGACCTCCCTTGCATGCATGCTTGCCGACCTGTGCCGCCATTAGAGAAAGAAGATTGCAGTGCAACAGTACAACATGATGAGTCGCTCACGAGGTCAGTATTCCAAGAATAATTGCCTCCTGCAGTCGATGTGCTTACAGATTAACAGATGCTTGGAGCAGTGATGCTCCAACAAGTCGCCAGATTAACCAAAAACTAGCATGTGGTGAAGATCAGATCAAGGTGGGTGGATTAGTTACTGGCATGACATGTGTTGATCAGTGTCGGTGGATTGCGTTCAGGGCTAGAGAGCAGCAATAACATGGCCAAGCAGCCCCTCGGGACGGGACAAAGGTCCTGGCATCATGGTCACATGGCGTGCTCAGAACTGGGCGTGCTACTTTCTCTTAAGCTTTCGCCATTAGATTGCCCCATGACAAAACATCAAAGCTTCTTCCAGCGATGGCAGGAGCACCAATAACAGAGCACTTCTGGCATGTTAATGGTATGCAAACTCAAGGTCCTGCACACTAATGACGGAATAGCTATGCTCAACACAACCAGCTCTGAATTACAGAATGGAAAGACTCCAACTCCAAGGTTACAAGTTAACTTCTAGTTCTAGATCTTGAATGAGAAGATAGAATGGTTGTCGTGAACGTGAAACATGCGTAAGCACGGCACAAGTAACCTTACTTTAGGCCAACTCCAGCGCACGACTCCAAACGGACATCCGTTTTGCCCTGCTTTCGTCCGTTTGAGGCGATAATGGGGGCGCCCATGTCCCTTTGGGGTTGTTGCCGTATCGGTGCACTCAACGCGTGGCCGCGAACCATATCATGGCTGGGGCGGACATGATATAAAAAAATCACAAAAACTCAAACAAATGCCGAAAAAATCAAATAAATGCAAACATAATAACACAATTAAACAGTCTTCACGACCTTAGGACGGCCCGTTCCACAGTTCTTTGACATAAACATAATTAACATAAAAATAAAACAAAAGAAAGGCGCCGCCCGCGCGCTGCTACCGTGCCCGTCGCCATCTCCTCATGCGTCGTCGTTGTCGTCCTCGTCGCTAGTGGGGTCGATGTAGGGTGGCGACATTCAGAGGTGGGCCGGTCCCTGGAAGGTGGGAGGCGCCACCTCACCCCGTGGCGACGTTTCACGCTCCGTTGACCGCGGAGGCGTGGGGCGCCAGTTCACGCCCCCACGGCGTCGACCATGTCCATGGCCGTGCACAACCAGCTCCACTGCTGGCCCACCCGGATGCGGATGGAACGCGGTGATCGACTGCTCCTCCAACACCTCCTCCCTCACCCCCTCGTTGACGTCCCTCATCTCCAGCTCCGGCATGGCCACGTCGCCGGCCGCAAAGAGGACAATCATGGTGTCCAGGCCCTCCCATTGGCGCTCATCGTGCGTGTTCATGGAGTCTTCCATAACATGTTGAAGGAGCAGGGCCTCCTCCTCCTCTGTCATGCGAGGAGGTAGTGGTGGAAACGGGGAGGGCGAAGGCGACGGCGTCGGCGTGATGCCGCGCACCCGCGTACGCCTGCACCTCGGGAGGGCTCGGAGCACGCGCGCGACTGTACGTGGCCGCCACGGCCCGATGAGGTGCCGGCAAAGAAGGACGCGTGCCGCACGTCGTGCTCGTCCCGAAACCATGTGTCCTAGAGAGCGGAGTCGATGGTGTACCTGGGGTCGTAGAACAGGTCGTCTGGCAGGAGGCGGCGGCGGCGTTCGATCACGTCGCGGCGGGCACGACCACTCGTCGGGACGACCGGGATCGGCACCCGGTCCGCGGACAGATGCCAGTTACTGGGTAGGTGAACGCCGCTCCAGGGGAGCGGCGTCCTCGTCTCCCAATAACGACGACAAACATCCGTGTGGATGTAGTGCCGATCGCGCTCGCCGGCGGCCGTTGGGGCGATGGTGAATGGTGGAGGTGCGGGGGGCCCTTCGTGGAGTGATGCGGGCTCTGCTTTAACGCCGCGGCAGCGGCGGCCCGAGGACGAACCAGCCTCGTAGTCGTGCGCCCTCTTGCGGTCGGTGCTCCACCACACCATGGCTGGCGGTGGCCAGCGAGCTCGAGGAAGGGGAAGGAAAGGGGAAGGAAGAGCTAGGGTTTGGGTGTCGGGTTTCGAGGAGGCCGCAGTGACTGGAGTGGGAGCGTGGACTGCGAGCGGTCCACGACTTCCCATTTAAGAAGGACGCCTACAGTGCTCCTGGGCGGATGACAGGTGGGGCCAACCACGTGTGCGCATTTATGTTCGGCGGTGGGAGGCAGGTGGCCGCCTGCCACGCGGTCTTGATGCGGACGAGCGACGCGTCCGTTTGTTGCCCGCCTGAACTCAAAGCGGGTGCATGTTTGCGCTCGAAAATGGATCGGGCCGGATACAAAACGGACAAGATAGGTCCAGTCCGTCACGCGCTAGGTTGTAAGGTCTGTCCATTTTAACCCAAACGAACGGGGCGGACGGGATGGGGTCACACGCTGTAGTTGGCTTTAGTGTAATAACCGTGTCCAAATGCTAGCAGATCTTTGCATACCAGCCCGACTCAGCCTGTAAGTGGATGCGGGCCGTCCGCGGCACCCATGTCCAAGTCCGCAAAAATCGCGTCCGTGGACACCCGCGTCTACTCGCCGAAATTATGTGGGACTTACGGGCTTGCCCACGGAACCCACGTTGATCCCACATCTGCCAACGCTATGCTAAAAAATCACGCGACCATGAGATTGACTCGACCTTGCGGACTGAGCGCGGCGAGCAGCAGCCAGAGCGCCGCAGCTAGGTCCGGCCCAAACCATCATACCTCACTGCCTTCGTTTCCGCCATCCATGCCGCCGGGCCCGTGTGACCCTGCCGTTGCTTCCGCAGTCGCCTCCCTCCTCGTCATCTTCACCCACCACATCACCTCCCTGCTACCATTAGCTGTCGCTTGTACCTCATCGAGAATTCAAGACCTTCGGGCGACCTTGAGCACTCGCCGACAATCGTGGTGGCACAACAACAACCAGCTGTGGTGGGCGCTGTGAATATCCAATCACTCGGCACAAGCACTGCTACGGCTGCCGCACGCAGCTCGAGCTGATGGCTGATGCTGCCATTCGCGGGAGGATCATCAGCGCCCGCAAAAAGGCATCAGGAAGCCAACTACAATGTCGTACGTATCAGTTTTCTGTCGCTATGATGATCGCGGCACTGTTACTACTGTATAAGCAATTTCTTGTCAGATTTTGGACCTTCGATTGATTTGAGTCACCGCTGAGTGCAAGACAATGTGATTGGATTTCGGTTGCTACTTTCTTCTAACTGCTGTTTTTCTGGGAGCCAGCTATAGTCGAGTTTGAAGTATTGCGTAACCAATCAATGGCTTACTGTTGCATCAGTGCTTATAAGAATTTAACTTTAGTGGGCATCCCACTAAACCCACTTATTCCGCATAAAAACATGTGGGCTTTGGTGGGCCTCCCACATAACGTATGCGGCAACTGTGGGGCGGACGCGGGACTCCCGCGTACAGTCCCACTTGCACCCTGAAGCCCGACAGTTGAAGGTGGTAGGCCATGGCCATAAATGGGGACGAGCTGTCTAAACACGAGCCAAATGGGTATGCAGATCAGGTAACTTTTAGGCCAACTCCGGGGTAGTAGCATACTGGCACATGTATGTATCCTGTTGGATCTGGCGACGCATGGACCGATGACTACTCGATTTGGCAATGACATTCATGTTCAACTCAGATCTGTCTAAAACATAACAGCTTCTGTGATGACAGCTTTTTTGAAAGAGAGCTTAAAACAAGACAGATGACTACTTTTTACATATAGTGTATTATTGGTTCCTCAAGTTACAAGAAGTCTACCTCATCTTTTTCTTAGAAGCCATTTTAACCCTCGTGTTTTAGGACCAGACGTATTTCTCCAAAATTAAAAATGAGGTGAAAACCGCTGGTGTTACTGGTTTTCGCTATGTCCTCACTTCCATGCCGTGGTTTCCGCCTCGTTTCTTGTTTTTTTTTCTTTTTTTGTTTTGCGGGTGACCTCGTTTCTTGTTTTGACGGAATGTGTCTGACTTTGACACATGAGGGGTTAGAATAGCGCTAAAAAAATAAGTCAAGCTGAGGGACAAAAATATACTGTACTACTTACTTCTCTATAAAACGACTTCTCTTATTTGACATAGGTAACCTTCTTGCATTATTCATCCTTGCACTGCATTGATGATTAGTTCTTGCATTTTGAAGGTATATATGTAAAACCAAAAAGGTGCTATTACACAAATTGCTACACTA